>NC_088882.1:18461505-18518452 GCF_032884065.1 Artemia franciscana | reverse complement strand
GGTGTCCCGGTCGTCATTTACATCCCCCTGTTTCCCCCGGTGTCCCCGTTGTAGTTGTGTCCCTGTGTCCCGGTCGTCATTTATATTCCCTGTGTCCCGGGTCCCGGTCGTCATTTGTATCCCGGTGTCCCGGTCTGTATATACATTCGTTTTTTAGTTTTGTTTTTCTCCTTTATTTTTTTCCTTTTTTTTTTCTTTTTTAGCTTATTTAGATTTTTAGATTTTTTTAGTTTTTTTATTAGTTTTTAGTTTTTTTTTCTTTTTAGTTTTTTTGTCCCGGTCGTCATTTATATCCCCCTGTTTCCCCCGGTGTCCCCGTTGTAGTTGTGTCCCTGTGTCCCGGTCGTCATTTATATTCCCTGTGTCCCGGTCGTCATTTGTATCCCGGTGTACCGGAGTTGTGTCCCTGTGTCCCGGTCGTCATTTATATTCCCTGTGTCCCGGGTCCCGGTCGTCATTTGTATCCCGGTGTCCCGGTCTGTATATACATTCGTTTTTTAGTTTTGTTTTTCTCCTTTATTTTTTTCCTTTTTTTTTCTTTTTTAGCTTATTTAGATTTTTAGATTTTTTAGTTTTTTTATTAGTTTTTAGTTTTTGTTTTCTTTTTAGTTTTTTTGTCCCGGTCGTCATTTATATCCCCCTGTTTCCCCCGGGTCGTCATTTATACTCCCTGTGTCCCGGTGCTTTGTTGATTGCTAATCGAACATTCCTTTTGTCCTGGTCGCTTTCTCTTTGAGTGTCGTCATTTATTTTTTTCTTTTTTAGTTCTTTTAGTTTTTACCTTTTTTAGTTTTTTTTAGTTTTTAGTTTTTTTAGTTTTTTACCTTTTTTTAGTTTTTTTAGTTTTTTTTAGTTTTTTAGCTTTTTTATTTTTTTTATTAGTTTTTAGTTTTTTTGCAGTTTTTGCCTTTTTTTTAGTTTTTTTAGTTTTTTAGCTTTTTTATTAGTTTTTAGTTTTTTTTGTAGTTTTTGCCTTTTTTTAGTTTTTTTAGTTTTTTTGCTTTTTTATTTTTTTTTATTAGTTTTTAGTTTTTTTTGTAGTTTTTGCCTTTTTTTTCTCTTTGAGTGTCGTCATTTATTAGTTTTTTCCTTTTTTTTTTAGTTTTTTATTGGTTTTTACCTTTATTTTAGCTTATTTTTCAGTTTTTTCCTTTTTTTTAGTTTTTTTTATTTTTTATTTTTTTTAGTTTTTTACCTTTTTTAGTTTTTTTAGTTTTTTAGCTTTTTTACTTTTTTTATTAGTTTTTAGTTTTTTTTGTAGTTTTTGCCTTTTTTTAGTTTTTTCAGTTTTTTTTTTAGTTTTTTATTGGTTTTTACCTTTATAGTTTTTTTAGTTTTTTAGCTTTTTTATTTTTTTTATTAGTTTTTAGTTTTTTTTGTAGTTTTGCCTTTTTTTAGTTTTTTCAGTTTTGACGTCACCTGATCCAGTTTTTTCAGGTGACGTCACCTGACACATCCATCCATCCATCCACAGACAACTTATTTTTATATATATAGATATTTTTTTATTAGTTTTTAGTTTTTTTTGTAGTTTTTGCCTTTTTTTTTCTCTTTGAGTGTCGTCATTTATTAGTTTTTTCCTTTTTTTTTAGTTTTTTATTGGTTTTTACCTTTATTTTAGCTTATTTTTCAGTTTTTTCCTTTTTTTTAGTTTTTTTTATTTTTTATTTTTTTTAGTTTTTTACCTTTTTTTAGTTTTTTTAGTTTTTTAGCTTTTTTACTTTTTTTATTAGTTTTTAGTTTTTTTTGTAGTTTTTGCCTTTTTTTAGTTTTTTCAGTTTTTTTTTTAGTTTTTTATTGGTTTTTACCTTTATAGTTTTTTTAGTTTTTTAGCTTTTTTATTTTTTTTATTAGTTTTTAGTTTTTTTTGTAGTTTTTGCCTTTTTTAAGTTTTTTCAGTTTTGACGTCACCTGATCCAGTTTTTTCAGGTGACGTCACCTGACACATCCATCCATCCATCCATCCACAGACAACTTATTTTTATATATATAGATATATATATATATATATATATATATATACTAGCTGTTGGGGTGGCGCTTCGTGCCACCCCAACACCTAGTTGGTGGGGCGCTTCGCGCCCCCCCAAGCCCCCCCCGCGCGCGTAAGTCGTTACGCGCCATATTAGTTACGCGCCATTGTAGTTGTGTCCCTGTGTCCCACCTGTGAATATAGACAGATTTATATATGTGTTTCAAACTACGTAAAAATTGCGAATATACAACATTCTTGGCTTTCCCATTGTCTGTGCATATACAAAGCCGTATGTACTAATAATGACGTCATATGCAAACGCTCTTTTTACAAACAAACAAACATGCATACACACAACTCGTTTTTATATAGATAGATAGATACAATACAAATTAACTGCGTAAAACTTGCGAATATACAACATTCTTCGCTGTCCAATTGTCGCTGCATATAAATAGATTATCAGGTTTACCGACCCTCGAACATGCAACGTACAATTGTCCATGGGAAAAACAATCAGTATTAAGATCTATACCACATTTTCTAATGATTGACCTTGAGCTTTGTTAATGGTGATTGCAAATGCTAATTGAATTGGGAATTGCAATCTTTTAAATTGAAAAGGCAGATCCGTTGGAATCATGGGAATGCGAGGCGAGGAATAAGAACAGCATCACCCTCAAAAGGCCCTGCCAAGATTGTGGCCTCTATTAGGTTTTCCATTGTTGTTTTTTTACGGCAAGTCGCGTGCCATTGCAAAGCTTTGGTGGGTTGATATTTCTTAGAAGTATTATTGGTACGCCTATTTTTAGGTGTAGCACGTCTGGTGGAAACCCTGAAAGATCTATGGAATTTAAAAATTCAGATGGATAATTCAAGATAAGAATCTTGGTCAAAACAATATTGTTGATTTCGTGGACGTCTATATTTTTGGGTGCGAGAATCGCTCTTTCACTTAGCCATTTATTATTTTTATAATTTTTTAGAATATTCGGAAATACTTTTTCAATCAATTCATTTTTGGACGTCACTAAATTACAGAAATCAGCAGGTAGTTGTATACGTCCTGAAATTGAGTCTACTGGGAGCTTTCCGTTTCCAATTGCCAGCAACTGATCTGAAAATGTTTGACCAGAGTCATCGTTTTGCAATCGGACACGCATATTTGTAGTTAATTTTAATATTTTTGCGTGTGCCCATAAATTAGAATTTTTCAGGCAAGCATTCATTTCGTCTGCAGGAGTTGATCTAGGTATTATAGGTAATGTTTGCCTGAAATCTCCCGCAAGCAATATTAATGTGCTGCCAAAGGGTTTCGACTTCCCTCTCAAATCTTTCAAGCATTGATCCAGAGCCTCGAGCGATTTTTTGTGTGCCATTGTGCACTCATCCCAAATAATAAGTTTGCATTGCTGCAATACTTTACCCATCCCAGATGATTTGGAAATATTGCACGTGGGAGTTTCTGTAGAATGCAAATTCAGAGGCAATTTCAAAGCGGAATGAGCAGTTCTTCCACCAGGCAGCAATGTTGCGGCTATTCCGGACGACGCAATTGCCAACGCTATATCATTTTTAGATCGAATTGATGCCAGAATCAGTTTTATCACAAACGTTTTACCAGTACCTCCTGGCGCATCCAAAAAGAAAATTTCTCCAACGTTGTTATCGACACAATGCATTATCGTATCATAAATGTCTTTTTGTTCCGACGTTAACTTGGAAATGTTATTTTGTACATACGACAATAGATCACTCGTACTGTAACTTTGTTCACGATCCAATTCTACACATGCCGAAACAGCAGCGATTCGGTTAGGTGAAGGCATTCCCAAATCCTGAAGAGGTTTGTTTGCCATACGTACGCACAAATCTTCTATAATAACTAATGTGTAGTTATAAATTTCTGATGTAAAATCAAAAGTCATATCTGACGTCTCTAACTGTTTTCGATGGAGTATATCTTCGGACATTTTTGACTTATATTTTTCCCATAACTCTGTAGGAGCTGACGGAGAGCAAGTTGTTAAAATGATGCCAAACAATGCACGAAATTGACTTGGGGTTGACGTTTTGCACGCGTCATTGATGCAGTTATCCCAGTGTTGGTCATTCTCCAATAAATTCAGAGCTTGGCATGCACTACGGTATGTGTCATGTATAGTACCGTTTACAGTTCTCAAATACTCAAAGGATGTCGGACCGGGTACATTCACCAAAAGCAGGCGTAGAAAGAAGCATTCATGTTGATTGGGGTGAACGGTGTAGAATCTTCCTATCGTGGTATCTTTGAAGATGGTAGGTTGGCCGTCGACTGACTTACCCTGTTTTCGACGTTCAAATACTTTATTTTTAGTATTCCACGTGTAATACGAAGGCACTTCAGTATACAGCAGTTTTTTTGCAAAAGAATCATTTTTGCAAAGCGAAAAAAAAGCTGTTAATGTTGTATTGTAAGAAAGCAGTTAACTTTGTATCCGGTGGATTCAGGGCTCTTTGTTGCACGTTGGTTTCCGTGAAATAAACACGTTGACCATTCTGTAAATGTACCGCTAAGTGAACAACAGCTACGTTCATGTATTGGAAATGAAAGAATTCGCCAAACAGCTTCATTACTGCTTATGTATCTTCCAGCCTGATATTGTACGATTTCGTCGAAATCTTTGATTTCGGGCTGCAAGCCAAAAACTGCCATGTCACTGCCTTTGTTGACGTATTTACATATGTATTTGATTGCCTTTACGGAGTTACAGTATTCAACGTTTATGTGTGCATTAAATGTTTTTGATAATAATGGGGAATATGGAACAACCCACTGGTCTCGGCACGCTTTCTGTTCTTTCTTTCTCTATCAGCCTCAAGCCTGTTTCCTTGCTGTTCTTTTGATTCCTCGGCACGCTTTCTGTTCTTTCTTTCTCTATCAGCCTCAAGCCTGTTTCCTTGCTGTTCTTTTGATTCCTCGGCACGCTTTCTTTTCTGACTTTCTCTATCAGCAGCAAGTTTTTTGGCATAGACTCTTTGAGTCTTTGAGTCCATGGTAAGTTCATCAGTCATTGTAAACTTAAACATTAATAGATTTCTACGTGAACATATGTCTTAAATATCTTGAATGACGTCACCGTCAAAGCAAAAATGACAACAACTAATTTCATGACGTTAGTCAACACAGAAACATGACGTCACCTGATCCACAGACAGACACACAGACAGACAACTTATTTTTATATATATATATATATATAGATATATATATATATATATATATATATATATATATATATATATATATATATATATATATATATATATATATATATATATATATATATATATATATATATATATATCATGAAAAGAGAAATCACCAATGCTACAGCACAAACACAAAAAAAAAAGAGACAGAAGGAGAAAAGGAAGACTGTTTTCCTAAATTAGTGATTAATATAGACCAGCACTTGAATGAGGCCTTAACCCTACTCATCCATACAATCACATAGGTCAAACAGCATAGCCACACACAATCAACCATAAAGAATAATCCATGGACAGGCAGTCATGTCGTCAATAAGTATAAGTCGTCATTTACCGAACAATAGAAAAAATAATATAGACAAATAATTCAGAGGCAACACCCAACATAAGGGCTCATCAGGAGAATACACTGGCCTATATAGGGTTTCGCCACTCTAAATTCTCTACCCAGCGCAGTGTTGTGGCTACCACAGAATATCCATGGCATCCCCGCGTCAGGTATCACCCCCAAAATACCTGCCTATGAGAAAAAAAAAAAAAAACAGCAAATGTAAAACAACCAAGTAAAACCAAAACAAGCTTATCTTGTTAACATATCCCTCCCTTTAGCAACAATAGGTAAACTAAATATTATAAATTTTACCAAATCACAAATATTAACACATTGCAAAAAACCTGAATGAACTAAACAATTATAGAATTCATCTTTACCATGTGGCTAATTTTTTTAAAAAAATCCGCTCAATTAGAAACACAATTCAAAATAAATACTGTGACAACATTTCTCGAACCTCCGAAATTAGTTAAAAATTTCTTTAAGTATTTCTAGATAATTCTTTTGATATTTATTTAAAAGTTCGTTATAATGAAAACTAAATTTTTTAAATTGCCAAGTTAATTTATTTGCAGAAAAACCTCTTGATATCAATTTTTGGCTTAAGATTTTACATCTATTTTTAAAATCAATATAATTACTACAAATCCTTGCATAACGAAGTAACTGTGAGAAAAACGCTGAATATGTGATATTTGAGTGTATATTACTTTCAGGGAATGGGAAACTAATCACTTCAAAATCAAAATCATCCGTTTTATTATACATTTTAAAACTTAATTAATTATTATCACAAATATTAATATTTAAATCTAAGAAATGATCTTCATGACCAGCGCCATGACTAGGCTCAAGAATAGGCTCTGATGGATATATATTTTTAGAAATATCAAAGAAATCCTTACAATCTAAGACCAAAATATCATCTAAATATCTTTTACTATTTGACAAAGCATGTTTTAAATTAATTGGATTATTCTTATCCATCATATATTTATATTAAATAAAAAAAACTAGTTTTTTTAACTGAAAGTAAGGAGCGACATTAAAACTTAAAACGAACAGAAATTACTCCGTATATGAAATGGGTTGTCCCCTCCGCAGTCCCACGCTCTTTACGCTAAAGTTTGACTCTTTGCCACAATTCTACTTTTTAAAACAATGAAAAACTTTAGCGTAAAGAGCGTGGGACTGCGGAGGGGACAACCCATTTCATATACGGAGTAATTTCTGTTCGTTTTAAGTTTTAATGTCGCTCCTTACTTTCAGTTAAAAAAACTAGTTTTTTTTTATTTAATTTCTGAACGTTTTTGAATTAATGCATGTTTGATTTTGGCTCTCCGCACATAAATTATTGAAATGAAATTAGTATATTAATTTTTTTTGGCTAAATGGCTTTCTCTTAGTTTTGATCAGACGATTTTGAGAAATAAGGGGTGGGGAAGGAGGCCTTGCTGCCCTCCAATTTTTCGGTTACTTAAAAAGGCTACTAGAACTTTTAATATTCAACGAACGTTTTTATTAGTAAAAAATATACGTAACTTAAGAATTAACTTACGTAACAAACTTTTATATTCTTATATTTTTATTATGTGTACGAGGGGGTTTGTACCCTCGTTAATACCTCGCTCTTTACACTAAATCGTAAGTTTTGTCCCAATTCTTTAAGAATGACCCCTGAATCAAAAAGGCCGTAGAATAAATAGTTGAAATCACTAAAAATATTTTAGCATCAAGAGCGAGGTATCTATCTCCTCCTAAATACCTCGCTCTTTATTCTAAAGTATTTTTAGAACCCCTCATATGCGTAATAATCTCTGTTCGTTTTAAATTTCAATGCTATTCCTTACTTTCATTTGAAAAAACGTTTTCATGTTTATTTTTTCACTGTTTTTTTTATAGTAATGCTAGAAAATCCTGCGCCCTTTTCATTGAATTTTTCTTCCCCCGTGACATATTCCTCAAAGGAAAGATCCTCCCACAAAGCCCTCTCCCATCAACCCCACCCCCCAAACCAAAAAATCCCCATGAAAACGTCTGTACACTTCCCAATAACCATTACTATATGTAAACACTGGTCAAAGTTTGTAACTTGCAGCCCCTCCCTCAGGGATTGTGGGGGAGTAAGTCATTCCCAAAGACATAGTTATTATGGTTTTCGACTATGCTGAACAAAATGGCTATCTTAAAATTTTAATCTGTTGACTTTTAAAAATGAGCTTGGGAGGGGGCCTATTTGCCCTCCAATTTTTCGGTCACTTAAAAAGGGCACTAGAACTTTTCCTTTCCGTTAGAATGAGCCCTCTCGCGACATCCTAGGACCACTTGGTCGATAAGATGACCCCTGGGAAAAAAAAAAAAAAAATAAATAAATAAACACGCACCCGTGATTTGTCTTCTGGCAAAAAATACAAAATTCCACATTTTTTAGATAGGAGCTTGAAATTTTTGCTATAGAGTTCTCTGATATACCGAATGCGATAGTGTGATTTTCGTTAAGATTCTATGACTTTTAATGGATGTTTCCCCCTTTTTTCCAAAATAGGGCAAATTTTCTCAGGCTCGTAACTTTTGATGACAAAGACTAAATTAATTGAAACTTAATATTTAGAATCAGCGTAAAAATTCGAATCTTTTGATGTATCTTTTAGTATCAAAATTCCGTTTTTTAGAGTTTCGTTTACTATTGAGCCGGGTCGCCCCTTACTACAGTTCCTTACCACGAACTGTTTGAAAAGAAAATAATTCGGTATTTCGAGGCTTCTGACATTATTACTCCTTTGCGGAAGTTAGGCTCAAAATTGAAAAAGGATTATAGTTTTTCTCTGGGCCCCTTCCACCTCTTAGTTCGTTTATTTTCCCGTTAGTTTTCACCTGTTTTCGCTTTATAGTTGTGTTATCTCTTAGCAGTAGTTATGGTTGTGGTACATATGTTTTATCGCTCGTATAGTTGTGTTATTTTCAAATTATACTCCATAATAGAGAGGCTCCGAACACCCAGCATTGTATATTAAGCTCTTAATTTGACGTTTTTTTCTAACGTGACCAGATTCGTCCTGCGCCCTTTTCATTGAATTTTTTTCCCCCATGGCATATTTCTCCAAGGAAAGATCCTCCCACATAGCCCCCTCCCTCAACCCTACCCCCAAAACCAAAAAAATCCCCCTGAAAACGTCTGTACACTTTCCAATAACCATTATTATATGTAAAGACTGGTTGAAGTTTGTAACTTGCAACCCCTCCCCCAGGGACTGTGGGGGAGTAAGTCATCCCTAAAAACATAGTTATTATGATTTTCGACTATGCTAAACAAAATGGCTATCTCAAAATTTTGATCCGTTGACTTTGGGAAAAAAATGAGCGTGGGAGGGGGCCTAGATGCCCTCCAATTTTTTTGGTCACTTAAAAAGGGCACTAGAACTTTTCATTTCCGTTAGAATGAGCCCTCTTGCGACATTCTAGGACCACTTGGTCGATACGATGACCCCTGGGGAAAAAAAAAAAACAAAAAAACAAAAAAACAAACAAATAAACACGCACCCGTGATTTGTCTTCGGGCAAAAAATGCAAAATTCCACATTTTTGTAGATAGGAGCTTGAAACTTCTACAGTAGGGTTCTCTGATACGCTGAATCTGATGGTTTCATTTTCGTCAAGATCCTACGACTTTTAGGGGGTGTTTCCCCCTATTTTCCTAAATAAAGCAAATTTTCTCAGGCTCGTAACTTTTGATGGCTAAGACTAAACTTGATGAAACTTATATATTTAAAATCAGCATTAAAATGCGATTCTTTTGATGTAGCTATTGATATCAAAATTCAATTTTTTAGAGTTTTGGTTACTATTGAGCCGGATCGCTCCTTACTACAGTTCGTTACCACGAACTGTTTGATTCTAGTTGACTTAAAAACAAGTCAGCTATAAATGGGCTGGCATTCCCCCCCATGGGAATTCCCATAATTTGCTTGTACAAATCACCCCCAAATCTTATATAAGTATTGTATAAAACAAATTCCAATAACTCAAAAATCATATCCAAGCTGTAACATCTCAAGTTAACTGTAGTATTAAAGCAGTTTGTCCATATGGCTTTTTTATTATAACTGTCTATTTTTAAGAACCTTTTACTAGATAAGAGGAAAGATTTCTTTATAACAGTTTTTAAATTATCAAACACTAAATTAAGTGATAAATTAGTATACATTGTCGCAAAATCGAAAGACTCAATTCTTTTAGCTGAAACCATTGTTAAAGAATCTATCACCTGCAGTGAATTATTAACACTCCAATATGGATTAAAATTCGAAAAATTTTTAATACCAGAACAATAGGTTTTAAGTTTATTTACAATTTCCTTTAAAATTAAAGAGAGGTCAGTAGCAGCAATGCGGGTTGGACATTTAGCTGCTCCAGCAATAAACCGTGGTTTAGGGGGATTCTTATGAAATTTTACAGTCCAATATAGGAAAGGGAACTTTTTATCATTGTCATTTATTTTAATATTAAAATTTTTAAAAAGTATTTCTTCAGTCTTTTCAATTAAATTCTCATCCTCTATATTTACCTTTTCATAAACATTAGTTGTGCATAACTCCCTTTTTAAGATATCACAATACAGCTTCTGACAAATTATGGCAAAATTATTATTAGCTTTATCCACTGGCACAATTACAAATTCATTCTTTAGATTAGCAATTGCTTGTTTAATCTTCGCATTATAAAATAATGATTTAGTGTTACTATTTTTTAAGTTAGAATATATTTTATTTCTTACTCTACTAATAATTAAATTCTTCCAACTTTGAAAACTCTCTTTATTTTTATTCTCTTTCTTACACCACTTATCAATAAATAAATCAAAATCATTTTCCAAGCCATCAAGAACACTCGATGGTTTCAGATAATGAGAAAGACGGAAATTAGCCCCTTTATTCATTATAATTTGAAGATCATCTTGCTTTATTATTGACAAGTCCCCTGTTATAACATGTTTGTAAGTAGGATTTACAAATGGGCCAAGTTGCTTACAATTACAAACCGGTTCCCAATTTATATCGCTATCTAGTTTTTTTAGTATTAAATTATAATTAAAAATAATTTGCCCAATAGTTTTTGAAAATTTATAAGTTAAAACTGGACTATCATTATAATTTAAATTACTAGGAAGGGCCTGTTTCACATGCCGCTGATTTAAAATTTCTGGTAAATTAATATCTTCAATCTGCTTACAAGTAAAATTAATAGGTAAATATAATCTGTTATCCTTATTACTAATCTTATCGAACTTTTTCTTTTTTGAAATAAATTTCGTTTTAGTTAGAATGCAAATTGTATCACATATTACTTTAAAATTATAATCAAGAGCTGTATTATTCTTAACAATCCAGAAAAGTTTGATTAAATTCCACTTGGATAAATTATTTAGACACTTTATTACAGAAATCATACCCCTAGATTCAAGTAGCTGGCATAGATCTATAGAAAGCATATGTACATCTAATTCATTTTTTCTATTATTTTTCCTATGTCCTCTCGATCGTTTTTTACGTTTAGTAGGACAAGTAAAAGAAGGATGGTCCATAAAACCATCAATACATTTAACAACAACATGAGACATGTCACCATATTTTGCTACACGATCATTTAGCCCAAAAGGATAAGCTGTGCCAAGAGTATGGATCCAGAAATCCTCCTGTTTATGTAGTCTATTATTCTTCTCTTCTTTATTTAAATTTTCTAATTCTAAATTTTCTAAAATTGTGACAGTTATATTTGATATGGAACATTTACCATTACTACAATGTTGAACTAGATAGTTATTAGTTTTTTCATTGTTAACTGTTGTCTTGTGTCCAGAAAATCTTCTATATGTATTATTAGTTGTTTCCCCCACATATTGTAGGCAGCATTTATTACATTCTAATAGGTAAATTACATTGGTTGTTCTACAATTAACATTACCACGTAACTTGCATGCAAAATTTTTATTATACAATGTACTTTTAACAGAAGTCCGTGGGACAAAATGATCTTGGCAAAGAAAACAACGACTTTTACACTTACTAACTTTCAAAAAATCGTTCCGAGTTCCGAGGCTAATATTTGTGTTTTGTTGCATAAAAAGTTATTGAAAATAAATCCAAAACAAACCAACATCCAAATCAAAATCCAACAATCATAGTCCAAAAAACATGCCAAGGTCAATAGGTCAATAAATACATAAATAAATCGACTTACGCGCATGGGGTGGCTTGGGGGGCGCGAAGCGCCCCCACCAACTAGGTGTTGGGGTGGCGCAAAGCGCCCCCCCCCCAACAGCTAGTAATTGTATAATATAATATATAATATTATTACCATTATAGAATTATAATAATATAATATAATCATATAGTAAAACAATTATATAAGGTAGGCAGCTTAGGCTAGGCCCCAGAAGACAATTGGTATAAACAGAATTTAATAATTTTAATGCAATAATCTTTATAAACGAGCAATAAATGTTTATTTTTGTTCTCGGAAACGACTCTAAATTTTTTCTGGAAAATTGGTACCTTGGAATATTCTCGCATTAAAAAAATGATCTAGAGAGGTCAAAAGTCTAAGAAAATTCGTTAAGAGCCTTAATTTTAATTTTAAGAAGTAAGATGTCGCTTGCGCCGTCTGGTTAGCAAAACATCTTACTATAGTTTAGCTTTATATTTGTGCGCGAAAGTTGGTTCTTCATGGTGAGAATGATATTGACTTATGCAGTTTCTTTCGCTCTATTTTTGAGTACCAGTAAAAGTAATATTGTGCGATGCTTTTACCGAATATAAGTTAGCATTATTTACTTTACAAATTCACTCTCTTCAAGAGCGTCGTCTCAGTTTGATCCTTGAATTTGGCCAATATCTTCTCAGAAGTGATAAATATAGATCGATTCTACCACCACTTTTAGTGAAACATCGAAGTACAGGTCAAAGAAAATTGACAGATTAGCAGCACCTCCTTCACGCACAAATCGTTTTTCCAACTCATTCATCCCTTTCTTTGTATCAAAGTATAACAATTGTTGATTTTATCCTATTTGTCATCTGATTTTTTTTGTCGTTTGATTTAATCCTTTTTTTGTAAGCACAAGCGCCATTTAGTTTTATGACTACGAGAGATTGTGCAAATAAAACCTATTCTATTCTAATTTTAGAAAAATTAGCTTCAATAATCAAATATGTTTGAACAGAACCAGTATGAAAAGACATTAAATTGCGGAAAAAGCAAAAAACTGGCAATTGCAAAAATATTTGTATATATTTTAACAAGGGTTTACAATAATTCAAAACCTGGTTGTTCTTGATTTAAATTGAATATTCTTAATCTGGTACTTTCTTTTTGAGCAACAAGCCAGGTTTCGCGGTGCTCTGGTGATTCCTCGACACGCCTTCGTTGACGTAAATTGGACATTCCTAATCTAGACCTTTCTCTTTTAGCCGAAAGCCTTGTGTTCTAACCGCAGACAGTATACATAGCTGGGTCCCGGAGGCTTCGCCACCGGGCACCAGAACGGCACGCGGCAGGCTTCTATATATGGATTCTCATTGTCTCTTGTGTTCTATTGCAGTTTTTTCAACGATATTTGATTATTAAAGGAAGTCCAATTTCTAACAATGATATCTACTAAGCTTCAAAGTTTTGGTTTTCTTTTTTAAGGTTTTTGAATTTTTGTAATCTCTTGTTTTTTAATTTTCTTTTTTTTCTATTTTAGTTTTTTTCTTTTTTTTAGTTTCTTAGCTTTTTTAGTTCATTTCTTTTTTCTGTTTAGTTTTATTTAGTTTTTTAGTTTTTTTAGTTCTTTTCTTTTTTTTCTGTTTAGTTTTGTTTAGTTGTTTACCTTTATTTAGTTTTTTTTATAGTTTTTTCTTCTTTCTTTATTTTATTTTTCTTCTTTACTTTTTAGTTTTTTTTCCGGAACGTGCCCCAGCAAAACGTGTGCAAGGTGCTAAGTTTTAAACACGTAAAACTTGCGGATATACAGCTGATAATTCCTCTGATACAGTCTGGTAATTCCTCGACACGTATTCTTTTTTTACTTTCTCTTTCAGCCGCAAGCCAGGTTTCGCGTTGCTCTTGTAACACATCGACCCGCTTTCTTTTGGTAATTTCTCTCTGAGCCGCAAGCCTAACCCCCCCCCCTCATGAAGCAATACGTATGCAAGGTGCTAATTTTTAACTTCGTAAAACTTGTGGGCATACAATATTCTTCGCAGTCCCAATGTCAGTGCATATAAATAAATCGTCCGGTTTACCGACTCTAACAATCTGTATTAATATCTATACCGCATTTTTCTAATGATTGCCCTTGAGCTTTGTTGATGGTGATATCGCAATCTTTTAAATTGAAAAGGAAGATCCGTTGGAATCATGGGAATGCGACGAATAAGAACAGCCTCACCCTCAAAAGATACTGTCAAGATTGTTCCCTCTATTACGTTTTCCATTGTTTCTTTTTTTCGCGTGCGATTGCGAAGTCGCGTGCCTTTGAAAAGCTTTGGTGGGTTAATGTTTCATAACAGTATTATTGGTACACCTAGAGATCCCCTAGAGATCCAGGGATTCTAAAAATTCTGATGAATAGTTGACCGCTTCATTTGATTATAGAACTGTGTCGACTGACTTGTAAATGACTGCCTGGTCTCGAATCTTGGTCAGAATAATGTTGTTGATTTCGTGGACGTCTTTGTTCTTGGCTGCCAGAATTGCTCGTTCACTTTGCCATTTATGATTTTTATAATTGGTTAGAATATTCGGAAATACCTTTTCAACGAAATCATTTTTTGACGTCACTAAATTAGAGAATTCAGGAGGCAGTTGTATATGTCCGGAAATTGAGTCAATTGCCAGCAATTGATCTGACACTATTTCAGCAGAGTGATCGTTTTCCAATTGGACACGCATATTTATAGTTAATTTTTATGTCTTTACGTGTACCCATAAGCTAAAATTTTTAAGGCAAGCATTCATTTCGTCTGCAGGAGTCGATCTAGATATAACAGGTAATGTTTGCCTGAAATCTATCGGTCAAGATCCCAGATGATTTGGAAATGTTGCACTGGGAGTTTCTGTAGACTGCATATTCAGAGGCAATTTCAAAGCGGAATGAGCAGTTCTTTCACCAAGCTGCAACATTGCGGCTATTCCGGACGATGCAAGGGCCAACGCTATGTCATTTTTGGATCGAATTGATGACATAAACTGGACATTCCTAATCAGGCCATTTCTCTTTGAGCCGCCGGCCTGGTCTTACGTTGCTCTGGAGTTTCCTCCTAGTGTTCCCTTTTTGGTGACATTGTAGGATAATTATACACGCATTGCTTTTATAATACAGCGACATACCTTCTTTTTTTACTATCTCTATCAGCCGCAAGGCTGGTTTCGCGTTGCAAACATGACGTCATTTATAGATTTTTATCTTTTTCAGTTTTTTCCTTTTTTTAGTTTTTTTTTAGTTTTTTTTTAATTTGACGTCACTGAATATGACGTCATGTATAGTTCATTTTTAGTTTTTCCTTTTCGGTTTTTATCTTTTACAGCTTTTTTCGTTCTCTTTAGTTTTTGTTTTATGTCTTTTTTAGTTTGCTTTTTTTAGTTTTTATCTTTTTTAGTTTTTCCTTTTTTTATTTTTTTTTTTTAGATTTTCCTTATTTCTAGTTTTTTTTAGTTTCTTCTTTTCTTTTATTTTTTTCTTTTTTCTTTTTTATTTTTAGTTTTTTTTTAGTTTTCTTCTAGTTTTTGTTTTTTTTTAGTTTTTTTAATCTATCTATCTATCTATATATATAAAAATAAGTTGTCTGTGTGCGAGTGACGTCGTGTTTGTCCGCATATGACGTCTGAATTATTTCATCATATACCAATTCAAAAACGAATGTATTCAAGCCGATGTAGCTGAGTTGGTAAGGCATTATGTTCCAGATTCTAGGTTCAAGAGGTTCCAGATTCGAACCTTGGCTTAAAAAAAGGTAAAAACTACAAAAAAACTAAAAGCTAATAAAAAAAAACTAAAAAAGCTAACAAACTAAAAAAAACTAAAAACTAAAAAGAAAAAAAAAACTAAAAAAAGGAAAAAAACTGAAAAATAAAGGAGAAAAAGAAAACTAAAAAATATAAATAAATAAAAAAAACTAAAAAAGGTAAAAACTACAAAAAAAACTAAAAAGGTAAAAACCAAAAAAAAACTAAAAAGAAAAAAAGGAAAAACTTAAAATTTATTTCATCATATACCAATTCAAAAACGAATGTATATACAGACCGGGACACAAATGACGACTGGGACACCGGGACACATGGAATATAAATGACGACCGGGACACTCAAAGAGAAATTACAGACTGGGACACCGGGACTCAAATGACGACCGGGACACAGGGAATGTTCGATTAGCAATCACCATCAACAAAGCTCAAGGGCAATCATTAGAATCATGAGGTATAGATCTGAATACGGATTGTTTTAAGTTTTAATGTCGCTCCTTACTGTCATTCAAAAGAAATTTTTTTTTGTTTAATTACAAATAAAGGGAATGTTACGGAGGAATTGCCCAGGATAAATTTTCATCGGAGATTAAATTGTCTGCCAAGATTCTTCCATGGAAAATGAGGGTAATGTCCACGAGGGTGCCGCGAGGTGACACCTTCCTTCTTATTGCATATTTCTTTTGCCGTTTCAGTGATCTATTATTAAGGAGGGGTGGCACAGGTGGTAGGTCTAATTCTCCACGAACCTTCAGTAGGAAAGGTTCTAGAGGGGGATGAGATTTCTATTTGTGGTTCTGATATACACTTAGTGGACGGTACCCAAAACTTTTCAAAATATACATATATTAAGTTTGAATAAATAAAATTAATGAACATCAAGCAGAGAATTGGCTGCTACAGTAGCAAACTAGTAAGTTGGCTAATAGTTTCTTACTCGCTTCCTTTCACATGTAATTTTTGACTAATATTAAAAAGTAGAAGAAACTGACGATCCCTATATATATTAAATAAAAAAAACAAGTTATTTTTTTAACTGAAAGTAAGGAGCGACATTAAAATTTAAAACGAACAAAAATTACTTCGTATATGAAGGGCGCTGCTTCCTCACCAACGTCCCGGTCTTTACGCTAAAGTTTGACTCTTTCTCTCAACTCTACTTTTTAAAACAGTAAAAAACTTTAGCGTAAAAGGCAGGACGTGTATGAGGAAGCAGCCCATTTCATACACGAAGTAATTTCTGTTCGTTTTAAGTTTTAATGTCGCTTCTTACTTTCAGCAAAAAATTGTTTGGTTACTTAAAAAGGCAACTAGAACTTTTAATTTTTTACGAATGTTTTTGTTAGTAAAAGATATACGTAACTTATAAATTGGCTTACGTAACTTATAAATTAGCTTACGTGACGAACTTTTGTATTCTCATGTTTTTATTACGTATATGAGGGGGTTCACCCACTCGTCAGTACCTCGCTCTTTACATTAAAACTTAAATTTTGTAAAGAGCGAAGTATTAGGAGGAGGCGAGCCCTTCATATGCGTAATAATTTCTGTTCGTTTTAAGTTTTATTGCTGCTCCTTACTTCCAGTTGAAAAAACTTTTTCATTGTTTTTTTTTAATAATGCTAGAAAATCCTGCGCTCCCTTCATGGAAATTTTCTTCCCCCATGACAAATTCCTCGATGGAAAGTTCCCCCAACATATCCCCCTCTTCTAAATCCCTCCCCCAACCAAAAAAATCCCCTGAAAACGTTTGTACACTTCCCAATAACCATTACTATATGCTGGTCAAAGTTTGTAACCTGTGGCCCATCCCACGGGGACTGTGGGGGAGTAAGTCGTCCCCAAAGACATAGTTATAAGGTTGTTCGACTACGCTAAATAAAATGGCTATCTCAGAATTTTGATTTGGTGACTTTGGGAAAATAATTAGCGTGGGAGGGGGCCTAGATGCCCTCCAATTTTTTTGGTCACTTAAAAAGGACACTAGAACTTTTCATTTCCGTTATAATGAGCCCTCTCGCAACATTCTAGGACCACTGGGTAGATACGATCACCCCAGGGAAAAAAAACAACAAATAAACACGCATCCGTGATCTGCCTTCTGGCAAAAAATACAAAATTCCACATTTTTGTAGATAGGAGCTTGAAAAAAGTCCTGTGGTGGCGCAGTGGATTTGACCTTAGCTTGGTAATACGGGACCCAGAGATCGAATCACGCTGCAGGAATACACTGCAGGGCCGACGCAGGGACCTTAGTAGTCAAGAAGCGTCGTCAATTCTTAAATAAATAAATAGGAGCTTGAAACCTCTACGCTAGGGTTCTCTGATACGCTGAATCTGATAGTGTGATTTTCGTTAAGATTCTATGACTTTTAGGGGTTGTTTCCCCTATTTTCTAAAATAAGGCAAATATTTCACAGGCTCGTAACTTTTGATGGGTGGGACTAAACTTGATTAAACTTATATATTTAAAATCAACATTAAACTGCAATTCTTTTGATGTAGCTACTGATATCAAAATTCCATTTTTTGAGAGTTTTGGTTACTATTGAGCCGGGTCGCTCCTTACTACAGTGCGTTACCACGAAATGTTTGAAAGGAAAAACGCGTCAGGATCTCTACCTCATAGGTAGTGTGGAAAACAGCTTTTATTAAATTAAAAGAAAAATCCCTTAAAGTAGATAGTTCTTTTAATTAGACTAAATGTTCTTAAATTAAAAAAAAAAACAACAAAAAAAGACAAAACAATTTGCCAGTTGTCTAAAACAGAACATTTCAATGACCAAATCGTCTAATTCTCCATGAACCTTAAAATAAATATAGAAAGAGTCTAGGGGAGATAGGAGTATTATCTTCTCCCTTCATTTAGATCAAGCCTGGATAAGGGTGGCGTATTTGGATTAAGTCCGTATGGGGAGATGTCTAAATTTTTAGCACAAAAAGCGTTTCTTATATTTATTTTAAGATTTAATTAACAAAACAAATTTTCTTCACATTTCTTAAAAAGTATATGATTTGGTGAGTAAGTACACATCAGCTACAATAAGGAGCGACAAGAAGCAGGTGTCTCAAAGACTGCATATTAATGTCAGAATATCCTAACTCTCCCTTAACCTCCATACAAATATTGAATAAATTTTGTGAAGGAGGGGGAGGAGGAGGTATTAGTATCACCCTAATTGCTACAATCTTTTTTGTGTAGTAGGCTATAAATATTGCATTTACGTTTCTGCTCGCACAGAGGGGGAAAAGACAAAGCGGGGCATCATGGGCCTTGTCAGGAAAATCTTTGGGGTGGTTGGTAACGAGTACTATCAAGAGCTTTGTTTTCACCACTTTTTAATGGTAATTTTGCTCTTTTTCTATACACAATATTTAAATATGGGTAAACAAACGCATAAAAAATACTTAAACACCAGAGAACGCTATTTTGGAGGTCGTGTTGGCTTCATCCACGTAGAAGTCCAAGTCATACAGAACTTCCATCCATATGAACAATAATAAGCGTCTCACGCCGGGTCTCATCTATGTGATCTATACCACCTAGTATGTTGAAAATCATTTTGTATTATTACGAATAATGGTTACTCTTCCAAAAACATGCAGTTTTTGTGAAAAATTGCTTCTTACTTTGACTCAACCACTTTCGACTCTAGAAAGGATACTAGAACTTTTATTTCAGACCCAATTTTTCAAAGTTTAAGTGACCAACCTTCATTACAGACGGACGGGGAAAGCAAATAATTGACGATGGGACGTTTTGCTCTTTATACAATGCCCTAAGACTGGCAACTTTGATTCTAATGTTCCTTAAATCATGGATATTAGGTGAAATCATTATTCATGGCCTTTGCACAACGTCATTTTATAAATGAATTTTCATTTATTTTTGATAGCCACATGTAATTGGCATGGATCCAAGATTTTGCATAAATAATCCAAACTTATGGCTCTAATAGTTTAGGTGCATAATGTACATACACCAATACGCGCATGGAAGGATCATATATGTTTACGGTTTATGGAAAACCAAACAAAAGAAGTCAAGACTTCGGAGGGAAGTCTCAGACTTTTGACTTTGGAGGCAAAAGATCTAAATACCCTACGTGCGCGCTGGATGGATTTTGTCACCACACCATCTATAACCTGGCAAGTGTACAATAAAAAACAAGTTCAAAAGCTTGTATTCACTTACACTACTATTGAGACAGCATTTTATGTCCTCCTCCAGAGTAGGCGACGAAGTTGTATTGTAGACAATTATAGACGAAAAAGGTAGATTGGCATTTGACAATATTTTTGGGAGTTCTTCTCTCCGTAGTTCACCTGATGGGAAAAGCAAGGGTTTCCTTTCGTCAGCGGGGAATGCTGAAATTTTAAGGCTTTTTAAAAATTGAAAATTAAAAGTTCGGACATCATCCCTTATCAGCTAAAAGACCGAAAATTCAGAGACAGTCAAGGAGGATTCTGGAATCAGCATCTTCAGCCATATCATTATTTGATGTTTAATGTACAATTTTACATTCAGAGAGTATCAGACACATTTGACGTATTTTTGACGTAAAACCTTAAAATGGGAATTTTTCCCCAAGACCATACTTCGTTTTCAATTACGAATACACACGTTCAAATAAGGATAAGTCCATTTCTTGAGCATGTAACTAAATTTTGCCACCTTCATTAGAAATTCAACTTACATGTAGGCAATATTAAGAATATAATCAATAACTCAAGATTATGACTGAACCCAGCTATTGAAGTCCCTCAGATGAATCTAGTGAATGAACCGGAACTTATTATTTTATCTGTAGAAATATTTTAGTTTTAATTTCAATACTGTGATTCTTGCTGTCGCATAACCTACAGGCAACCTTTGGCTTTATATAATTTCTGCTTTGTATAATTTTGCATCTATCATAGATACCAAAAACGATATGATTACCCCTGGGACAAAATGATTTAAGTTACTTTTTAAAGACATACAACCGTGACGTTATTCACATGAAATTTATTTTTCTCAAAAATTAAGGCTCTAAACGAATTTTTCCGAAGTCGTGACCTATGTAAATCATTTTTTCGGTCAGAAAATGTTGGTGTATCACAGGGGCAGATCCATGATTTTCTTTAGGAGGGGGGCGCATAACAGGTCACTTCGATAAACTGGAGAACAAAGAAATACCCGCAACTAAAAGGGGACCTAGACAATTATGTGCCGTAGGTAGGTAGTGGAAATGGTCGTAAATTTAATCTTCTGCCTAATTCTTTGCCTTTGCACTTCTGACCGCTGTAGAGAGTGAATTAAGCTTTTTATTATAAAAAAACAAAACAAAATAAAACAAACAAACAAATGGTCTTGAACCATTTTTTGGGGTCATGCACTCTGTGACAATTTGTGCAGGTCAAAGCATTTAGCATGTCACCTATCATTGTGGCATCGCTTAGTAACTATGATAGTAATAAAGAGTAGGAAATGAGGATAATGACACAACTTGTATATTCGTAAAAGATATATTAAACATTAAATGGGTATAACAAAGAAAAATATTTAGAATGGCTGGTCCTGCCAGGCTAGAGTCCTGTCAGTTTTGAGCTCTTCATTAGTATTTCCTCTTCTATTCATCCTAAAATATTCGAATAAAGACCGAAATCGTCAGAAAAATATGAACTCGTGCATGTAGGCATGTACTTAAAACCAGGTATATGAATCGAAATACTCCTTTTCAAGCTGTGGTAGAATTCTAATTTTTTTTTCTTTTTTCATCTTGAGATTTTCAGATATTCAATTCAAAGTTTAAACCTCGATATGACTTTCAAGCACAAAAATAAAAATTAGACTCAAATTTACCATTAAGTAAGAAAACTGTCCTGTAAAAATTTGATTTATAAACAACTAATCGTGGATATATGATGGATGGCATGCATCAAAATAAGAATAAAAATCGTCAGCAGTATATATAGCAGTTTAGACACAAATTTATGCAATCCCTATACAAAAAATAACAATATTTTGTGACCAGTTGGTATTGAGGTGAGAAATTCTGAAGTAATATTGTATCTGCATTCCATTTCCGTGGTTACCTCAAGTTGTGTGAATTTCCACTTTTTATTAACATTTTATTAGTAAATGTTTGATGTTTTAGGTCTTCATTTTTATGTTTTAGGATGAAAAGAGGAGGTGAAATGTCATATAATGCAGAGCTTTAATTAGATGAAATTAGGCAGTAAAGCTATTTGCTCACCAAAATTCAAAACTTAAATTAATAATTTTTGCAATTCTCATGCATTTACTTTCTATTATACAAATCCCCTAAAAAACAACAAAATTGTAGAAACCACAACGCTTCACAAAACATATGTGACATCACATCCCCGAGAAACAATTTTTCGATGTTACTTTAAAGGAGATGAAAAGACCTTAAATTATCGTTTTATTTTCATATGTTTTATCACTCAAAAGTTCTTGTACAGGCCCCTCTTCATACTTATTAAACCTTAAAGCATTTTCACATTATAAAAACTAACTATTAGTTCAAAATAATCATTAAAAGCTAAATAATAAACATTACATTACAACTAAGAGATCATCAGTGGCTTCACAGACTATTTTCCCAAAACTATTCAATCAATTTTCAAAATTGTCAAATTTCAAACTCTCCACGTTGATATTCAGCTATTCCTGGAAATTTTCTCTCAAATCTTCAACCTGGAGTCTGATAACGTCACAGATTCCTGGGAAGTATTTATCCTTCTTAAATTTCAGCTTAACATTAATCCTAGATACTACTAGACGGTGATCTTTTCTTTTAACGTCAGTAACGGCACTCCTATATACTCAAGTATCTTGTATCGATCATGCTAGTGTTCGATTTACAATAACGTAACAAATCTGTCTTACCATTATGTGAATACTGTGGGCCATTTTATAATAAAAATACTGTATTGTTTATATCTAAATTATTATAACTAAAAAAATGTAGCACTCTATAACCACTACTGTTTCAATTTTCTACATCAAATTTATCTAGACTAGAAAACAATCTACCTGTTTCTACCGACCTGGGTGCTGAAATCACCAAATAACAATACGACATTTCTACCAGAGAATACTGTCTATTTATTACTCTGGTAGAACGTAAAATTTATCGGGGTCACTATGATATCCATCAATCGGTTCTACAGGGACACACACTACTATGACTGAAAACTAGACTTTACCTAGATTAGAAAACTATCTATCTCTGTTACTACCGACCAGGGTGTTAAAATCACCAAGTAAAAATACCACATTTCTAACAGGGAGCTACCAATAGACCACTCTACCAATAGACCAGAATCCGTTCTATTTATTCCCCTGGCAGAACGCAAAATTTATCTGAGTCACTATGATATCCATCAATTGGTTCTACGGGGACACACACTACAATGACTGGTGCAATTTTTAGTCATAAAATGAGCAAGTAGCATTCTATTATTGACACTTCCCTAGCCTAAACAAAACTTGACAGCTTTCTCATTCATCATAAACCCTACCCTCTGTCAATGCACGACATCCTTGGATTGATAGCCAAAGGTAATTCCCTGGATAAGAGGAGACTAATGGGACCTCGGGTCTAGTACCCTGATTCGAACACTCCGTATATATTTCCTAAATGATCTCCAAACAGCTACAAATCAGAACACGTGCAATATCCATTTCAACATATACTTTTTCAAATTTAATTATTAAAGATTATTCAATATCAAATTTGTTAATATTCTTTATTATTTTAAATAAGGCCATAATTATTATTTGTTCAAATATTATATCCAAATTAAATGTAATCATCATAATACGTAAATTTCTTTGTGAGTTACGTTTATCTTAATACTCAAAATCCTAAGTAAAGTATAAAAGTACCAACTCCTTAAAATAAAACTTCCAAGAGTTGCAGCATTCCCTGTATCTCCTCCAACTCCCTCAAGACCTAATGTGGAAAGGGCATTTCTTTGAGTTGCTTCACCAACACAATATATGAGTTTAGTTTTCCATATGCTGAGTAGCTTTGTCTCATAATCTTGGATGCCAAATTCGTCAATGGCTATCTTTAAAGCTTCTACTGCTCGGGGGCTTGTAAGAATTATACCTAGAAATCAAAATGGATAATAATAAAACGGAAAGCATTTTTGACGGGGGGGGGGACAGCCTGTCGAAATGTTGTTGCTGCGGTAGCTGCAATCCAGTAAGAGACGAACACTTCCCATAGTAAGAAGAAAAATTGCCAGAAACCCCCCTAAAAATGGTGTCTGATCGAAACACAAAATACACAATTGGAACCGCAATTTGTAGACAATTGACCAAAAATCATTATCTAGGAAATTTACAGTCCCTTGGCTTGAACAAGAATGGAAATCTATTGGCTTGCAGAACAAGGAAAGTGGCTGAAATCACGACATTCTGCATAGAAAACATTTTTTTTCTACTTCCGCAGTTAGATGGGGACTGGATCACCTTAGAGAGCTGCTTAAGGGCTTATGTAAAAAGTAAATTGCAGCATCAGCAAGCTTTTATAATTAACAAAAATAATAATTCTTTACAAATCGTAGCCTAGTAAAAGAAAAACAAGTCACATAGTAACAAAAACAATAGCCCAGAACTCCTAAAAATTGTGTTAGACCGAAACAGACATGACCCAATTAGAACTGCCTCGTCCGAAAACCCTATAAAGAAAACTTACTGTCCCATGGTTTGAACGACAGGAAAATCCATTAACTTGAAAGACAAGGGCAGTGGCAGCAGCCGGATATTGCGTATCAAAATTGCGTATCAAATACGCCGGAAATTCCATTAACTTGAAAGACAAGGGAAGTGGCAGCAGCGGGTATTGCGTATCAAAACTGCGTAACAAAAGCGCCTTTTTGGCCATTTTTTTGGCTCTGAAGCTAGCGGGGCACTGGAAAATCATTGAGGGGTGTTTTATGGCTCATTTTAAAGAAAATCGCTACATATAGGCTAGTCACTTTTGTAATGAACAAAAAACAATATTTTAGATCAATTTTTACAACAAACGTGCGTTTTTGTATGCAAGAGCGTGACTGCAGTGACGGTTGCAACCTATTAAAAGAGCAAAGTGTAGCCCATAGCAACAAAAAGTTAAACAACCTGTTTTGAAACAAAACTGCCAGCTGATAATTATAGTAATGTACGAACTATAACCATAGTAACTGAGATATTATAATATGTAATCATATGAGCGATCATGCAACACACTTACCTTTTGACAAAATTCATGGAAAATTTCTTTCAGATTCTTATCATGGAGGCTTAACAGCGTTATAACTTCCCAGAAGGTAGTTTTTCTGCACTCTAGATTAACTCCATATACTGCCAGATGATGATCTTTTCTTTTAACATTAATAACAGTACTCCTATATACCCTAGTCTTTTAATTGTTTTTTGAACAGCATTTTATCAGTCTGATCAGCATTTAGTCTGATCAGCATTTTATCAACCATGCTTTGGCAACACCGGTGCCTTATCCATAAGAAAACCATTAACTTAATCTAACTCTATATCTTTGTTTTATCCAGGTTTTATACTGAAAATTAGATCTGATATTTGGTACCACTTTCGTTATAGAATTCGTTTAGTCAGATAGGAAGGATGGGGTGCATAGACAGGGAGTAGGGCTCATGTTGAATAAGGAAGCTGCTACGTCTTGTTTAGACTGGGAAGGTATTAATAATAGAATACTAATTACTCTATATGACTAAGAAGTTCAGGGTACCAGTTATAGTAGTATATGTCCCTGTTGAACCGACTGACGCAGACACTAGTGACTCAGATGAATTCTGCTTACAGCTACAGGAGCAAATAGACAGGGTACCAGCTAGATATATGTTGTTTTTACAAGATTTTAACGCCCAGGTTGGTAAAAATAGGGATAGATGGTATCCTAGCTGAGGCAAATTTGGTGTAGGAAAAGAAAAAAATAATGGCTAAAGTCTTTTGCAATTTTGTAGGTATAACAACCAATACCGTAAGAGACATTTACCAAATCACAAAAAAGGGGGGGCATAATTTTGGATAGCACACTGTAGATACAAATACTGAAAAGATACGGTGAAAGAACACAACCTTGACGCACTCCCGAACGGATTGAAATGTTCCCATAAAAAATTAGAATTAAACTTTAGCCGAACATGGGATTTACTATACCAAAACTGAAGCTCCAGAACAGACAAGGGAAAACATAATTTGAGCATGTGAAACATTGTCAAAAGCTTTCGACTGGTCCAAAGCACAAAAATGCACCTCAGAGCCACTGGCTTCAGCCTGTAGAAGGACATAAGTTAAAACACGGTGGGCATGCTGACAACCAATACACAGCCTGTATCAAAACTGATTTTGACTGTTATCCATAATTTCTATTACAAAAAGTAACAAAACGCAGTCAAAAATTTTGTTAACATTACAGTCCACAGTTACGGGTCGAAAGGAATCACAACTTAAAGGATCCTCTCCACGCTTTAACATAGAGGTTACTGCGCCGCTTAGAAAGGAGTCAGGCATCAGAGAGGATGCCAAGCTTATTTGGAAAACCAGCTACAGGTGGAAAACTAAATCTTGCGACTCCGTTCGAAGGCGTGAGACAGCAATACCATCATGATCAACAGATCTCGATTTAAGTTGTTCAATGCTTTTAAGCACTTTTTCACATGAGATTAAGATTAGATGCTTCTGCTTCAGCTTCAAGGGAACTAAATCACTAAGAAGATACGAAAAACGAGAGTGATCAGCATAGTTAATGACAGTGAAAATACTAGAATAGTGCTTAATCCAAGAAGCCGCTGGAATAACGCCAAAGGAAAAAATAATTTATAGAAAAAAAGAAATTTCACAATAGCTTTTTTTTTAGTTCTCAGGAGACTGGGATTATATGCTTCTGCTTCAGTTTCAAGGGAACTAAACCACTAAGAAGATAGGAGAAACGAGAGCGCAGAGCATAGTTTATGGCAGTGAAAATACTAGAATAGTGCTTAGTCAAAGAAGTCATAGGAATAACATCGTAGAAAAATATTTTCAAAGGAAAAAAGAAAATTTTACAATAAATTCTATTTTACTTTTCAGGAGACTGGGATTATACACTTTTGCTTCAACTTCAAGGGAACTAAACCACTAAAGAGATACGAAAAACGAGAGCGCAGAGCATAGTTAATGACAGTGAAAATGCAAGAATTGTGCTTAATCCAAAAAGCCTCTGGAATAACATCATAGGAAAAAAGAAAATTTCACAATAAATTTTATTTTATTTTAGTTCTCAGGAGGGGGGGATTATATGTTTCTCCTTCAGCTTCAAGGGAACTAAACCACTAAGGAGATACGAAAAACAAGAGTGCGGAGCATAGTTAATGACAGTGAAAAATGCTTAATCAAGGAAGCCCCTAGAATAACGTCATAGGAAAAAAGAAAATCTCACAATAAATTCTATTTTATTTTAGTTCTCAGGAGAGGGGGATTATATGTTTCTCCTTCAGCTTCAAGGGAACTAAACCACTAAGGAGATACGGGAAACAAGAGTGCGGTGCATAGTTAATGACAGTGAAAAATGCTAGAAAAATGCTTAATTAAGGAAGCCCCTGGAATAACGTCATAGGAAAAAAGAAAATTTCACAATAAATTATATTTTATTTTATTTCTCATGAGACTGGGATTATATGCTTCTGCTTCAGCTTCAAGGGAAATAAACCACAACCGGAGATACAAAAAACGAGAGTACACAGCATAGTTAATGAGAGTGAAAATACTAGAATAGTATTTAACCCAAGAAGCCACTGGAATAACGTCATAGGAAAAAATATTTTCATAGGAAAAAAGAAGATTTCACAATAAATTTTATTTTAGTACTCAGGAGACTGGGATTATATGTTTTCAGGGAACTTCAGCTTCAAGGGAACTTAACCACTAAGGAGATACAAGAAACGAGAGCGCAGAGCATAGTTAATGACAGTGAAAATACTAGAATAGTGCTTAATCCAAGAAGCCATAGGAATAATGTCATAGAAAAAAGAGAATTTCACAATAAATTTTATTTTAATTCTCAGTTCAGGTTCGTTAAAGTTATTATCAATCAATCAATCAATTTATTTATAACCCATCTACAAAAAGAGGGCGGAACGCCCTTAAGATGGAGTAATAAGAGAAAAAAAGGTACAAATAAATACAAATCAACACAATCAAACAATTAAATAAGTAATGCTGACCATGCGTGAGACACTATCGACATAGAAGAACGAAAATCATGAAGCCTTTTATCAATAATAGATGTAGGAGAAACTAGGCGGAATTTGTTCATTAAGTAACTATTTCTAGTCCAAGGAGGGTAACTGAGAAGGAATTTAGCATAACGAAAATATACCCTACGAACAGATAGTTTCTGAGGTTCACTAAAAAACTGCCAAACCGGACAAAGAGAAAGGAGATGAGGTACAACTAGGCTATTATAAATTTTCGCAAGATTTGATTTATCAATATGTTTAATATTAGATGCAATTGAAGCATAAGCAATTCTCAGTTTTTTCTTCAGAAGTTCAAGGGATAAATTCACAGTTTCTTTCATATTTTTTCCAATAGGCATTCCAAGGTAAACTAATTTTTGAGAAAGGGGGACATGAACATTAGCTAAAGATAAAAAAATAGGGCCATTTGTCTCTTTATAATTGAAAGCTACAACAGCAGTTTTATCAACATTGAAAGAAAGCCCAATAATTTTATATTCACTATAAAGCTGATTAAACGCGTTTTCACATCCACTAAAAGTACGGCTTAGATTCAAAACGTCTTCTGCAAAAGTTATTAAAGACAAGTTAAATCCACGGTGAATACAACTAAAATTAACAGAATTTTGGGCATTTAAAACAGAGTTATTAAATAAAGAAGGTGAGGTAAGGCTACCTTGACGGACTCCTTTCAAAACATCAAAAAGGAAAGATTCCCCCTTTAACTTCGCCTTAAGGTGATGGTACACATACAGAAGGCACTTCACTATACAAAAATTTACCCCTCTTTTATACGCTTCAAATAAAACTTGGGAAAAAATTCAAGAGTCGAAAGCACGAGCAACATCTAAAGCACAAAGGATAATATGGGATCTACTTCTTTCTGCATCAGCAAGAACATTCATTAAAGCAAAAAGGGCATGCTCCCGGCTAATACCTTTTTGGTAACCAAACTGGTGGGGTGGGACATAACATTTAAAAACAATTTCATCCAAAATAACTGACTCAAACAATTTAAAAATAGTACAAGAAACTGTTATAGGTCGGAACGAATCACACGAAGTAAAATCCTTTTTGCCTTTTTTCGGGATAGGGGTTATTTGACCAACTGTAAATTGATAAGGAACAACTCCGTTTTCAATAGACATTTGAAAAAGTAGAGATAAATGATTAAAAAGAAGAGCACTTGCATAATCAAAATGTCTGGCAGTAATTCCATCAACTCCCGCGGAATTTCTTTTCTTTAGTTTTTGACAATAAAACGATACATCACTTGGCTTAATTATAAATGTCGAAGGTTCGCGTTTCTTCAGACAAGCACTTCATTCTTTTTCAAATTTTGATTCAAGAGCAGGATCGGGAGAAGAAAACTCATGCTTATAATAATTTATCCACTCAGGCTCAGGAATATTATTTGCACTAATGTGTTCACAAGGGCGTTCAAATTTTTTCCAGAGCTTCGAAGGGTTCTCTGCAATTTTATGAGCGTTTTTCTCAATAAGATCAACCTTATGTTTTCTTAACACTTTAGCGAAAAAACGTTTAGAACGTAGCCGCAGACCATTTATAGTCCCAGACTAAGGCCTGCCGCAATCCCTCCAAATATTCAGCCAAATTTTAGAAGACTCGCACGCAGAAATAAGGGAAGGGTTTTTTGACCAACCCTGAACTTGAGAGCCTTTCATAATACGCTTGCACGGGACAGCTGAAGCTTCAGCACACTTTAATGCATGGTTAATTTCAGCTAGATAGGTGGTAAGTCCGATGGCTATTTCTTTTTCACTAAGGCCAGAGCGCGTGCACAACAAATGAAAGGGCACCTTTATTTTATTTAATATTCTGTCACATTCAAAACGAAACATCTCGCGGGTAACTTCTTTCCAGTCTTTTATATAAAACCACTTTTTATTCGGCTGTTTAGGGGCATGAAATGAAGCATTTATTTTCAACTTTATTGGAAGGTGATCCGAATAAAAGCCATCACAAATTACCTCGACAGTTTCACAGGGGAAAGATGCAATAAAATGATCAAGGTTAGAAGTCGCTGACAGGACACCAATAAACGTGAAAGTTTCTGTTTTGTCAGCAACTGAGTAGGAAGGGGGGAGGGAATTCAGAAGGAGTTGGGTTCTTGGCGATGAACTGTCTGTTAAGTCACAATTAAAGTCTCCTGCAATCAAAACTCGAGCATTTGGACGCTTTGAAACTCCCTTCACAAAACTCGCTAGCTTTTTGCAAGCATTTATGAATTTATTCTCTGATTGCGAAGAACAATAATTAGTTGGCAGGTAAACGTTTATACAGATTAGGTCCGAAAATTCGGCAGCAATGAAATGGTCATTCGACTCAAGGAGATTGACGGGAAATTGTGAAATAATAGCTAATCCGCCTGAAGGTCGGCCACGGCTCTTATTCATTTTCGCTGGGTGAAATAAGAGATAAGAATTCTGTGAAATGCTGAGTAAATTTTTCCTTTCATGAGACAAAAAATATTCTTGCAGAAAAATTATTTCATTTGTACTTAAAAGTTCAGAGAGGACTAGGCCTTTGTCAACCGCTTTGCCATTGATATTCCATGATAAGAGACTTAAGCCTCGAGCCATTATGCTGACTTAATTTTACTTAAAAGTCCTTGGGCGACTGGACATTTGAAGCTGTAACAGGGATGATCCTGTGATTTGCACAATGCACACTTCTTGGGCCTTTGACAAGGAGATGTTTTGGAGCTTGAATGACCATGGTCACCGCAGACTGCGCAAATAGCTTCATTTTTGCAGCTACTGGATATATGTCCGTAAGCTTGACACTTGAAACATCTTACCGGGAGGGAGAGATACTCAGCCACTTTGATCCTCTCATAATCTATGACTGGGGGATTTTTTATGGCATTCATAAGATCAACTTTGGTTTCAAATTTCAATCGAGACGAGCGGGTGTTGCCAATCTGTCTTGAACTGACACATTTAGGAATCAGTGCGCAAAGTTCATCGTCATTTATATTGCTGGGAACAAATCGAGCAATACCGAGGTGGGAGGGGCTCCTGATTGTTGCAGAAAGAGATTTATCACCGTTCTGAAAGACCCCGACAAGAGTTTCTGCATCAGCCTTGCTAGCTGTAACAACTTGCCAATTATCTTTTCTGGGCTGAACTTCGACAATTTTAGAGCACTCTCTGCCACACATTTTTTGCAAAAAGTCTTTCCTCAGATCGGACTTCGTGAGGTCAAAGGGCAAATTCTTGAGTACCACAGCATATGAGGGCTTTGTTTCAGTAACTGTAGGAACAATCGAGGGGGCGGGAGGGTCCTTGTTCATGAAATTGTCTAGCTTATTACAAACTTCTGTAACTTTTCTGGTGATTACCGCAGCTATCTCACCAGGACAGATAGGGACTTCGTCAGGTTCAACTATCACAAAGACTGGCAGCTCAACATTACGTTGCTCACAAAGTTCAAGTACCTTTAACATTTCGTTAATATCGTCTTCGGCACTTTTTTTTAATTGACACTCTATTGGTGTAGTGAGCAGAAGACCACAGTATCTCCTTAGCCTTGATTATATCGTCCTTTGTAAAAAAAACTCGATTACTTTACGACTTATCTCGTCACTCTTATTTCCAGCTTTTCGAGCACGATTTAAAAAGTTCAAAATCGCATTCCAAACTAATTTCTCCGACATGGCTATTGCAGATAATATGTCATTGAAATATATCCAAGTTCTTAAGTCCTTGTACGAAAATCTCTTTGCTTAATAAATCACTAAGTCCCAAGGGAATTTGCACTCAAATAACAAAACTATCAATTAGCCAACAAATGAAAATAATCCGATTATGAATGATGTTTCAATAAATGTCTATAGGGAAATCAGACCAGCTTGAGCTCACTGTATTAATAGGTTATATCCAAAATAAGGTGTTTATCAAGCGAACTCTCAAATAAGACAAACTGCATTTATTATATAAACTGCAAAAACATTTGTGGTGTCCGAGCAATAATTTAATTTTTTTTTTTCATTCAAACTAGAAAGTATCTTAAAATTTTTTAAATTAGTTTTGTTTTTTGTTCGATTTAAATGACTCGATACGTTATCTTATGGGCAGAACTGAACATTGAATATGAAAAAGATGAATATTAAGTATAATATAAGTATTACGTATGTACTACTTTTTATAGAGTTTATAAATGGCTTCGATGAAACCGATCCTAGAGCTGATAAAGAATTGCTAATGACCATTAACATGGAACATTGCCTTCGTGTCGGTCATTCACCGGTTCCTAACAACGAGTTATATCCAGAATACTATCATGCTACATATTTGTTTTTTGACCCAAGGACTTCTGCTGCAGAGAGACTTAAAATATTTATTCTTGGCGATTCTGAGAGCAAAACTAAAGTTAACATACAGCTTCTTAATTTAAAGAAAATAGCCAATAACATTGGATCTAGCCTGGAATTGAGTATACAGCAAGACCCTAAAGACCCTGCTGCGAGCATTGATTACACAATTGGATCTGGTAAAGATGGTGGGAAAATGTATGGAACCGCTAGTTTAAATAATCTAGCGGTTCCATATTTCTTATCAATTTATTTGCATAAAAATGAAAAATACACTTCTGCAACTGTGGAAAAAACTAAAGCATACATATTTGATCAAAATGGATACATAAAATGGAAAAAAGGAAAAGACCTAAAAGAGTTTAAAGGGGTAGAAATGAACTCTAATTTTTTTAGACTTAAGGTTAAAATTGGAAGTGAGAAAAAAAATGATAAACTGGCCCCCGTTCCAGTTATACTCAGCTGCCCTGGCCGTTGTCGACACAAGGCTCTTAAAGTTACAAAAGATGGAGGCGAAGAAGATTTAGTTTACGAAGTTTCGTATGGAGGGCAAAGAAAACTGAATTATGCTTTAATGGTATCAGCTGAAATCGAGGGCCTGAGTTTTAAATTCAGTTGTGATGATAGGACACATGAAATCGAGATTGTATTTTTCAGAGACAGAGTTGACGTATATACTATTGAGAATGGAAAGCCGAACAAAATTGCTGATCAGGACATAGGGTATCCCCCGTACTACTTCCTTCGAAGAGTACCCGATTTTCGAAAAAATATTGAGGCACTGAAAAAAGAAAACTCAAACGACTACCATAGATTAGCTCGATATTTGGGATTTCACTTCACTATTGACTTAGATAAAAGAATAGAAATTCGATTGGTCACAGGATCTAAATCTAAAATGATCGAAATGGAAAGTATCACGCCATCTGCCACTATCGATTTTACGAAACCAATTTTCCCTGGCAAGGGAATTGATGAAATTTACTTAAACAGTTTTAGTCAGACCGCACAGCCGTCTCCCCATATTGCATCCTGGATACGAGATAATGCAGATGTAGATCAGCGCTACGCTGTTTATGCTCAACTTGAACGATATAATTATCCATGTAACGTGTTTGCCAGCGATTTTGACGAATTTGCTGACGCTTTAAAGATAGAAGAAAAGTTTAATAGCAAAATATTTGGAGAACTTAAACCAGAGGAATATCAAATTAAGATAGATGAGAAAATGGCCCTTCTGGATATAATAGAGGATAACAGTAGTTGGCCAGAGGGCCTACAACAAGAAATTGAAGAGTCAACACAAAATACCAAATCTGGCGATGAAGAAGCAACAAATATTTAGGTTAACCAGCAGTAAACAAATAAATATGTGAGGAAAATTAACATGTTTTTCTTATGCACACCAAAGGAACAACTAATATTTGAAGAATACCATGTTCCTCAGCTAATTCACTACCCAACTGAATTATTTATGCAGTTGTTTCTTCGATTTTTTTCGTTTCATTTTGTCCCTTCTCTCGTTTTACATTCTTTTCTCCATTATCCAATCCATCGTTCCAGAAGGGAAATATCCAAACCCTTTTATCTGCTTTCGCATATGACAGTTTTACGGTCGAAGCTAAAGAAATACAAGAGAAGAAACAATACATCTGAACTTAAAAGATCCCGAAATGCTTCTCTACAGCCATGAAACTTACATAATCCCCATTTATAAGTAATCGGACGAATTCCTTATATAATTTTTTTTGTGTATTAACGAATTTACTATCACGTCTTATATGTAACACTAGCTAGCCAGGTGGCTTCGCCGCCTGGCACCAGCTAGCGGCACGCGGCAGGCTTCTATATATGGATTCTCATTTCCCTTGTATTCTATCAAATTGCAGTTTTTTCAAAGATATTTGATTATTAAAGCAAATCCAATTTATAACAATAATTTCTACTAAGCTTCAAACTCTGGGTTTTCTTTTTTTAAGATTTTTGAATATAACCTAATATAACGATTGCCCCTTCGTTGATAATTGGAGCATTGTATTCTACGCACATGTTCACCAGTAGGCGTTTTGTCAGGGTAAATAACAATTTTATGCGTATCAGTAGGCATCAAATCGATTGCTGTTTTGAACAGACGCACTAAATTATTATTTTCGTGGAAAAGATAATGCAACTAGGATTCGATAGTCCTTTCAACGTCGGGAAAAATTTCACAACGTGCATTCAATTCAGCATTGCTATCACTGATGAAGTACAATTGCAAAAATTTGTGATGCTCACCTGAGAATGGTAGAAGAGAATCTGCTATGTGATAAATTTCCCTTTTTACTTTGAAAATAGGCATAAAATGACCTTGATCTTGATTTGGAAACATGAGTTATATTTCCTGATGTTTGATAAAAAAAAAAAGCTTCGATTTAGACGTATACCCAGTAAGCAAAGTTTTCAATGGCTCTGGTGGTGCAGCCAGTAGAGGAAGCTTAAATTTTCCTGAGGCGCAACACATTCCCATTGTTTCACCATTAAATTTCAAGGAGGGACAAATTTCGGACATAGTCCAGATTTGAATATCTTGAATCATGCTATAATCATCAGAAGAGCAATACTTGAATGCAAGGCGATTATACACGCATTGCTTTTGTAATATAGCGACACCCCTTTGTTTATTACTTTCTCTTTCAGAATCAAGTCTGGTTTCGCGTTGCTCTCGCGGTTCCTGGACACGCCTTCGTTTTTTACTATCTCTATGAGCCGCAAGCCTGGTTTTGCGTTGCTCTGGTAGTTCCTTGATACGCCTTCCTTTTTTACTTTCTCTGTCAGCTGCAAGTCTGGTATCGCGTTGCTCTCGTGGTTTCTCGACACGCCTTCGTTGACGTAAATTGGACATTCCTAATTCGGCCCTTTCTCTTTGAGCCGCAAGCCTGGTTTTGCGTGGCTCCGGTCTTTCGTCCTGGTGTTCAATTTTTGGTAACATTGTAGGATAATTTCTCTTTGACATTAATTGACACTTTTTTCTTTGAGCAGCAAGCATTCTAAACTTCAGCAATTTCTACTAAACTTCAAACTTCTGGTTTTCTTTTTTAAGATTTTCGAATTGCTTTAATCCATTGTCAAAATGCATTCGAATATTTGTGCAATTACCAGTTTTTTACTCTTGTTATACGACTTGTTATGACAGAATTGTTATACGAAATTTCCTTTAATTGTCTCACATTCTCTTTGTCAAACTTTAAATGTGCAGATACTACGGGGAAATAAGTAATTTAATAAAATTTAAAGAGCCTCAAGTTTTTTTGAATACTTTTTACTTAAAAAAAAAGCAATGACGTCATTTTGAATATGACGTCGTATATACTTTTTTTTATTTATTTTTTTGTTTTTTTCTATTCATTTTTTTATTTTTTATATTTTTTTTAGATTTTTTTTTCCTTTTTTTATTTTTTCTCTTTTTTTTAGTTTTCTTAGTTTTTCTTTTTTTATATATTTTTTTTGTTTGTTTTTTATAATAGATTGTAAATAGTGTAACAGACAAACAAACAGTATATTTTTATATCTACACATATAGATTACAGCAAAGTGACTTGGACTCACATCCTTCGAATTCGAAAGAACATTACAGCCAATGTACTGCGGTAACTGTTAATACAGGTTATATTATTGAATACTTGATTAATATAGTGGTAGAGAAAATGGAAAATTTTAGTTTAAATGTTTGCCATTGAGCTTAGTTTTTCTTTTTTTCATTTTTTATTTTTTTCCTTTTTTGTCAGTTTTTTCTTTTTTTTCAATTTTTTTTCTTTTTTAGCTTTTTTTCTTTTTTTTAGTATTTTATTTTTATTTTTTTTAGTATTTTATTTTTATTTTTTTTTAGTTTTTTATTTTTTTCAGTTTTTTACATATTTTCTTATAGGAGAGTTTTAGTTTTTTTCCTTTTTTGGTTTTCTTTTTAGTTTTTTTAATTTTTTTTAAGTTCTTTTTTCTTTTTTTATTGAGGATAGTTTAACCGATGGACACAGTTTTTTTCTTTTTTTCCTTTTTTTCTATTTTTTTCAGTTGTTCTTTTTTAGTTTTTTTTAGCTTTTTTCTTTTTTAGTTTTTTTCTTTTTCTTTTTCTTTTTTAACTTTTAGCTTTCTTTTAGTTTTATCTTTTTTTCTTTTTATATTTCTCTTTTACTTTATTTTTTTTCTTTTTTCCTGTTTTACTTTTTTTAAGTTTTTCAGTTTTTTATTTTATTTTATTTTTTGTAGTTTTCCCTTTTTTTGTTTCTTTCTTTTTTGTTTTTTTTTATTTCTAGATTTTTCTTTTTTAGTTTCTTCTTTTTTTAACCTTTTTCTTTATCAGTTTTTTTTATTTTTTTTTTTTCTTTTTAGTTTTTTTAAGTTTTTTTTATTTTAGTTTTTAGTTTTTTCCTTTTTTTAGTTTTCTTTTAGTTTTTCCTTTTTCTCAGTATTTTTCCTTTTTTATAGAAGATAGTTTTTCCTTTTTTAGTTTTCTTTTGTTTTTTCTAGTTTTAATAATAATAATAATAATAAATTATTTATGCCCTCTTTACATACGAAAGATGTACACAGAGGTATGGAAAGAAAACTGAAAAATATAAAAATACCACTTGTAATGAAAATCTGTAAATCATAGCTGTTTTTTTTTTTTTTTTGCACATAACTCAAAAAACCACTCACAAAACAGAACCTATAAATAATAACATAACTCATAAAATAGCACCCATAAACTTAGCGCATAAAAATCAATTTTATTACAAAAATAACGACAAAACTGCTTTTCCATTAAATGAGATAATTAAGGGGAGAATTTATTCTATTTTCTCTAGACCTTCTAAGAAATCGGTCGTATTGTTGATCCATTGTAGCAGTAATATCAACTATTCCGAATTTTCGTATAATATAACTATTTTTGAACCATAGCGGAATTCCAAGAAAATATTTACAAAACCAGAAAAAGAAACGGCGGATAAACAAAAATTGTGCTTATCTTTTTTTAGTTTCTTCGTTTTTTCAGTTTTTTCCCTTTTTTATAGAAGACTATAAACAGACGGACTAGACAGACAGACACTTCATTTTTATATAGATACTAGCTGTTGGGGTGGCGCTTCGCGCCACCCCAACACCTAGTTGGTGGGGCGCTTCGCGCCCCCCAAGCCCCCCCGCGCGCGTAAGTCGTTACGCGCCATATTAGTTACGCGCCATTGTAGCTGTGTCCCTGTGTCCCACCTGTGAATAGAGATAGATGGCGTGTCGAGGAACTACCAGAGCAACGCGAAACCAGACTTGCTTCTGAAAGAGAAAGTAAAAAAAGAAGGCGTGCCGAGGAATCAAAAGAACAGCAGGGAAACAGGCTTGAGGCTGATAGAGAAAGTAAGAAAAGAAAGCGTGCCGAGGAATCAGAGCAATCTGAAAGTTATCGCCTGGCATTCAGGTACAACCCAGTCGATGATTATAGCTTGAGTAGATGTGTTCAAATCGGGACAATGTCTAAAATTTGTCCCTATTGCAAGGCCTTGAAATTCAATGGTGAAACAATGGGAATGTGTTGCGCCTCAGGAAAAGTTAAACTTCCTCTATTGGCTGCACCACCAGAGCCATTGAAGACTTTCCTTACTGGAAATACGTCAGAATCTAAGCGTTTTTTGTCAAAAATCAGACAATACAACTCATGTTTCCAAATGACGTCGTTTGGAGCCCAAATCGAAAATCCAGATCAATTTATGTCTACTTTCAAAGTAAAAGGGCAAATTTATCATAAAGCAGGGTCCCTTCTACCATTCTCAGGCGAGAATCATAAATTTTTACAATTGTACTTCATCAGTGATAGAAATTCTGAATTGAATGCACGTTGCGAAATTTCTCCCAACGTTGAAAGGACAATCGTTTCCCAATTGCAACATCTTTTCCACGAAAATAATAAGTTAGTGCGTCTGTCCAAAACAGCCATCGATTTGATGCCTACTGATACTCATAAAATTGTTATTTCCGCTGACAAAACGCCTCCTGGCCAACATGTGCGTAGATACAATGCTCCGACTATCGACGAAGTGGCAATCGTTATGGTCGGTGATCAGTTTTTACCTCGAGATATTATTCTACATAAGCGAAACGCTCAGTTGTTAAGAATTGCTGAAACTCATCGATGCTACGATGCCCTACAATATCCTATCATTTTTTGGGATGGAGCCGACGGCTATCACTTTAATATTAAATTGATGAATCCAGCCACTAACAAAGAAATGAATAAGAAATGCAGTGCAATGCATTATTATTCCTATAGACTAATGATTCGGCAGGATGAAGAAAATTAGATTTTAAAATGCCGTGAATTGTTTCACCAATTTGTCGTGGATATGTATGCTAAAATTGAATCAGAACGTTTGCTATATATCCGCCTGAATCAGACCAAGCTCCGCTCTGAACAATACATTCATTTGCGAGATGCAGTTATAAATGACGGTAATACCACAAACGTTGGAAGATTAACAATTTTACCTTCGTCATATGCTGGCAGTCCCCGCCATATGCATGAATATGCTCAAGATGCTATTGCGTATGTTCGTCTCTATGGTCGTCCAGATTTATTTATTACATTTACATGTAATCAATCTTGGGACGAGATACTGCAGCTTTTACTTCAAGGACAATCGGCGGTTCATAGGCATGACATTACGGCACGTGTCTTCCGGCAAAAGTTGAAATCACTGATAAACTACCTTGTAAAACATGAAGTGTTTGGGTCAGTGCAATGCTGGATGTACTCAGTGGAATGGCAAAAACGAGGTTTGCCACACGCACATATACTAATCTGGCTACATAAAAAAATTACTTCAAACGAAATTGATGATGTGATTTCCGCTGAAATACCTGATAAAAATGTCGATAAGGGGTTACATGATATTATTGTAAAAAATATGATACATGGACCTTGCGGTGCACTGAACGAAAATTCACCATGCATGGCCAAAGGAAGGTGCACAAAGCAATATCCTCGACTTTTAGTACCCAAAACAATTACTGGCAATGATGGTTACCCACAATATAGAAGAAGATCTACTGAAGATGGCGGTAAAACAGCAATAATAAAGAAGCGTAACGGTACCACCATCGAAGTAGATAACCAGTGGGTTGTTCCATATTCCCCTTTATTATCAAAAACATTTAATGCACACATAAACGTTGAATACTGTAATTCCGTAAAGGCAATCAAATACATATGTAAATACGTCAACAAAGGCAGTGATATGGCAGTTTTTGGCTTGCAGTCCGAAATCAAAGATTTCGATGAAATCGTAGAATATCAGGCTGGAAGATACATAAGCAGTAATGAAGCTGTTTGGCGAATTCTTTCATTTCCGATACATGAACGTAGTCCAGCTGTTGTTCACTTAGCGGTACATTTACAGAATGGTCAACGTGTTTATTTCACGGAAACCAACGTGCAACAAAGAGTCCTGAATCCACCGGATATAACATTAACAGCTTTTTTTTCGCTTTGCAAAAATGATTCTTTTGCAAAAAAACTGCTGTATACTGAAGTGCCTTCGTATTACACGTGGAATACTAAAAATAAAGTATTTGAACGTCGAAAACAGGGTAAGTCAGTCGACGGCCAACCTACCATCTTCAAAGATACCACGATAGGAAGACTCTACACCGTTCACCCCAATCAACATGAATGCTTCTTTCTACGCCTGCTTTTGGTGAATGTACCCGGTCCGACATCCTTTGAGTATTTGAGGACTGTAAATGGTACTATACATGACACTTACCGTAGTGCATGCCAAGCTCTGAATTTATTGGAGAATGACCAACACTGGGATAACTGCATCAATGACGCGTGCGAAACGTCAACCCCAAGTCAAATTCGTGCATTGTTTGGCATCATTTTAACAACTTGCTCTCCATCAGCTCCTACAGATTTATGGGAAAAATATAAGTCAAAAATGTCCGAAGATATACTTCATCGAAAACAGTTAGAGACGTCAGACATGACTTTTGATTTTACATCAGAAATTTATAACTACACTTTAGTTGTTATAGAAGATTTGTGCATAAGTATGGCAAACAAACCTCTTCAGGGTTTGGGAATGCCTTCACCTAACCGTATCGCTGCTGTTTCGAGATGTGTAGAATTGGATCGTGAACAAAGTTACAGTACGAGTGATCTATTGTCGTATGTACAAAATAACATTTCCAAGTTAACGTCGGAACAAAAAGACATTTATGATACGATAATGCATTGTGTCGATAACAACGTTGGAGAAATTTTCTTTTTGGATGCGCCAGGAGGTACTGGTAAAACGTTTGTGATAAAACTGATTCTGGCATCAATTCGATCTAAAAATGATATAGCGTTGGCAATTGCGTCGTCCGGAATAGCCGCAACATTGCTGCCTGGTGGAAGAACTGCTCATTCCGCTTTGAAATTGCCTCTGAACTTGCATTCTACAGAAACTCCCACGTGCAATATTTCCAAATCATCTGGGATGGGTAAAGTATTGCAGCAATGCAAACTTATTATTTGGGATGAGTGCACAATGGCACACAAAAAATCGCTCGAGGCTCTGGATCAATGCTTGAAAGATTTGCGAGGGAAGTCGAAACCCTTTGGCAGCACCTTAATATTGCTTGCGGGAGATTTCAGGCAAACATTACCTATAATACCTAGATCAACTCCTGCAGACGAAATGAATGCTTGCCTGAAAAATTCTAATTTATGGGCACACGTAAAAACATTAAAATTAACTACAAATATGCGTGTCCGATTGCAAAACGATGACTCTGGTCAAACATTTTCAGATCAATTGCTGGCAATGGGAAACGGAAAGCTCCCAGTAGACTCAATTTCAGGACGTATACAACTACCTGCTGATTTCTGTAATTTAGTGACGTCCAAAAATGAATTGATTGAAAAAGTATTTCCGAATATTCTAATCTATATATATAAAAATAAGTTGTCTGTCCGTTACGCTAGATTATATCTTCTATATATATAAAAGAAAACAAACTAGAATGTAAAAACTGGAAATTGCATAAATATTTCGAAATATTTTAACAATAGATAAAAGTAATTCGAAAAAGAAAAATGGTAAAAAACTAAAAAAAAAACTAAGAGAAAAAACTAAAAAAAAAAATTAAAAATTAAAAAAATTAAAAAAAGAAAAAACCTAAAAAGAAAAAACGTAAAAAAATAAAAAAGATAAAAAACTAAAAAAAAACTAAAAAAGCTAAAAACTAAAAAAAGAAAAAACTAAAAAAAAACTGGGAATTGCACAAATATTTCAATATATTTTGACAATAGATTAAAGTAATTCGAAAACCTTAAAACAGATACCCCAAATTTGAGGTTTAATTTAAATTGTTGGAGCTTTAGCGTGCTTGGCACGTAAAGATTTTTCCAAGTGTCAATGTTAGAATGAACATTGAGAAATTGAAGAAAACAAATCAATAAAAAGAAGAAACTAAAAAAAGAAAAAACTAAAAAAGAAAAAAAACTAAAGAAGAAACTGTATCTATATATATAAAAATCTATCTTCTATATATATAAAAATAAGTTGTCTGTCCGTTACGCCAGATTATATCTTAAATATATATAAAAATGAAACTAAACTGAAAAGCAAACTGAAACTAAAAATGTAGAAACTGGTAATTGCATAAATATTTCTATATATTTTGACAATAGATTAAAGTAATTCGAAAACCTTATAACAGATATTTATAATTTTGAGTTTTATTATAAATTGTCGAGTGTTTGCATGCTTGGTACGTAAAATTTTTTTCTAACATCAATGTTAGAATGAACACTGAAAAATTGAAAAACATTGAAAAAGGTAGAATGTTACCAAAAAGCAAAACCAGGCTTGCGGTTCAAAGAGAAATGGCCAGATTAAGAATGTGCAATTTACGTCAACGAAGGCGTGTCGAGGAACTACCAGAGCAACGCGAAACCAGACTTGCTTCTGAAAGAGAAAGTAAAAAAAGAAGGCGTGCCGAGGAATCAAAAGAACAGCAGGGAAACAGGCTTGAGGCTGATAGAGAAAGTAAGAAAAGAAAGCGTGCCGAGGAATCAGAGCAATCTGAAAGTTATCGCCTGGCATTCAGGTACAACCCAGTCGATGATTATAGCTTGAGTAGATGTGTTCAAATCGGGACAATGTCTAAAATTTGTCCCTATTGCAAGGCCTTGAAATTCAATGGTGAAACAATGGGAATGTGTTGCGCCTCAGGAAAAGTTAAACTTCCTCTATTGGCTGCACCACCAGAGCCATTGAAGACTTTCCTTACTGGAAATACGTCAGAATCTAAGCGTTTTTTGTCAAAAATCAGACAATACAACTCATGTTTCCAAATGACGTCGTTTGGAGCCCAAATCGAAAATCCAGATCAATTTATGTCTACTTTCAAAGTAAAAGGGCAAATTTATCATAAAGCAGGGTCCCTTCTACCATTCTCAGGCGAGAATCATAAATTTTTACAATTGTACTTCATCAGTGATAGAAATTCTGAATTGAATGCACGTTGCGAAATTTCTCCCAACGTTGAAAGGACAATCGTTTCCCAATTGCAACATCTTTTCCACGAAAATAATAAGTTAGTGCGTCTGTTCAAAACAGCCATCGATTTGATGCCTACTGATACTCATAAAATTGTTATTTCCGCTGACAAAACGCCTCCTGGCCAACATGTGCGTAGATACAATGCTCCGACTATCGACGAAGTGGCAATCGTTATGGTCGGTGATCAGTTTTTACCTCGAGATATTATTCTACATAAGCGAAACGCTCAGTTGTTAAGAATTGCTGAAACTCATCGATGCTACGATGCCCTACAATATCCTATCATTTTTTGGGATGGAGCCGACGGCTATCACTTTAATATTAAATTGATGAATCCAGCCACTAACAAAGAAATGAATAAGAAATGCAGTGCAATGCATTATTATTCCTATAGACTAATGATTCGGCAGGATGAAGAAAATTAGATTTTAAAATGCCGTGAATTGTTTCACCAATTTGTCGTGGATATGTATGCTAAAATTGAATCAGAACGTTTGCTACATATCCGCCTGAATCAGACCAAGCTCCGCTCTGAACAATACAATCATTTGCGAGATGCAGTTATAAATGACGGTAATACCACAAACGTTGGAAGATTAACAATTTTACCTTCGTCATATGCTGGCAGTCCCCGTCATATGCATGAATATGCTCAAGATGCTATTGCGTATGTTCGTCTCTATGGTCGTCCAGATTTATTTATTACATTTACATGTAATCAATCTTGGGACGAGATACTGCAGCTTTTACTTCAAGGACAATCGGCGGTTCATAGGCATGACATTACGGCACGTGTCTTCCGGCAAAAGTTGAAATCACTGATAAACTACCTTGTAAAACATGAAGTGTTTGGGTCAGTGCGATGCTGGATGTACTCAGTGGAATGGCAAAAACGAGGTTTGCCACACGCACATATACTAATCTGGCTACATAAAAAAATTACTTCAAACGAAATTGATGATGTGATTTCCGCTGAAATACCTGATAAAAATGTCGATAAGGGGTTACATGATATTATTGTAAAAAATATGATACATGGACCTTGCGGTGCACTGAACGAAAATTCACCATGCATGGCCAAAGGAAGGTGCACAAAGCAATATCCTCGACTTTTAGTACCCAAAACAATTACTGGCAATGATGGTTACCCACAATATAGAAGAAGATCTACTGAAGATGGCGGTAAAACAGCAATAATAAAGAAGCGTAACGGTACCACCATCGAAGTAGATAACCAGTGGGTTGTTCCATATTCCCCTTTATTATCAAAAACATTTAATGCACACATAAACGTTGAATACTGTAATTCCGTAAAGGCAATCAAATACATATGTAAATACGTCAACAAAGGCAGTGACATGGCAGTTTTTGGCTTGCAGTCCGAAATCAAAGATTTCGATGAAATCGTAGAATATCAGGCTGGAAGATACATAAGCAGTAATGAAGCTGTCTGGCGAATTCTTTCATTTCCGATACATGAACGTAGTCCAGCTGTTGTTCACTTAGCGGTACATTTACAGAATGGTCAACGTGTTTATTTCACGGAAACCAACGTGCAACAAAGAGTCCTGAATCCACCGGATACAACATTAACAGCTTTTTTTTCGCTTTGCAAAAATGATTCTTTTGCAAAAAAACTGCTGTATACTGAAGTGCCTTCGTATTACACGTGGAATACTAAAAATAAAGTATTTGAACGTCGAAAACAGGGTAAGTCAGTCGACGGCCAACCTACCATCTTCAAAGATACCACGATAGGAAGACTCTACACCGTTCACCCCAATCAACATGAATGCTTCTTTCTACGCCTGCTTTTGGTGAATGTACCCGGTCCGACATCCTTTGAGTATTTGAGGACTGTAAATGGTACTATACATGACACTTACCGTAGTGCATGCCAAGCTCTGAATTTATTGGAGAATGACCAACACTGGGATAACTGCATCAATGACGCGTGCGAAACGTCAACCCCAAGTCAAATTCGTGCATTGTTTGGCATCATTTTAACAACTTGCTCTCCATCAGCTCCTACAGATTTATGGGAAAAATATAAGTCAAAAATGTCCGAAGATATACTTCATCGAAAACAGTTAGAGACGTCAGACATGACTTTTGATTTTACATCAGAAATTTATAACTACACTTTAGTTGTTATAGAAGATTTGTGCATAAGTATGGCAAACAAACCTCTTCAGGGTTTGGGAATGCCTTCACCTAACCGTATCGCTGCTGTTTCGAGATGTGTAGAATTGGATCGTGAACAAAGTTACAGTACGAGTGATCTATTGTCGTATGTACAAAATAACATTTCCAAGTTAACGTCGGAACAAAAAGACATTTATGATACGATAATGCATTGTGTCGATAACAACGTTGGAGAAATTTTCTTTTTGGATGCGCCAGGAGGTACTGGTAAAACGTTTGTGATAAAACTGATTCTGGCATCAATTCGATCTAAAAATGATATAGCGTTGGCAATTGCGTCGTCCGGAATAGCCGCAACATTGCTGCCTGGTGGAAGAACTGCTCATTCCGCTTTGAAATTGCCTCTGAACTTGCATTCTACAGAAACTCCCACGTGCAATATTTCCAAATCATCTGGGATGGGTAAAGTATTGCAGCAATGCAAACTTATTATTTGGGATGAGTGCACAATGGCACACAAAAAATCGCTCGAGGCTCTGGATCAATGCTTGAAAGATTTGCGAGGGAAGTCGAAACCCTTTGGCAGCACCTTAATATTGCTTGCGGGAGATTTCAGGCAAACATTACCTATAATACCTAGATCAACTCCTGCAGACGAAATGAATGCTTGCCTGAAAAATTCTAATTTATGGGCACACGTAAAAACATTAAAATTAACTACAAATATGCGTGTCCGATTGCAAAACGATGACTCTGGTCAAACATTTTCAGATCAATTGCTGGCAATGGGAAACGGAAAGCTCCCAGTAGACTCAATTTCAGGACGTATACAACTACCTGCTGATTTCTGTAATTTAGTGACGTCCAAAAATGAATTGATTGAAAAAGTATTTCCGAATATTCTAAAAAATTATAAAAATAATAAATGGCTAAGTGAAAGAGCGATTCTCGCACCCAAAAATATAGACGTCCACGAAACCAACAATATTGTTTTGACCCAGATTCAAGACCAGGCAGTCCTTTACAAGTCAGTCGACACAGTTTTGGAACCAAATGAAGCGGTTAATTATCCATCTGAATTTTTAAATTCCATAGATCCTTCAGGGTGTCCACCACACCTGCTACAACTAAAAATAGGCGTAACAATAATACTTTTACGAAATATCAACCCACCAAAGCTTTGCAATGGCACGCGACTTGCCGTAAAAAAAAACAATGGAAAACCTAATAGATGCCACAATCTTGACAGGGCCTTATGAGGGTGAGGCTGTTCTTATTCCTCGCATTCCCATGATTCCAACGGATCTGCTTTTTCAATTTAAAAGATTGCAATTCCCAATTCGATTAGCATTTGCAACCACCATCAACAAAGCTCAAGGGCAATCACTAGAAAAATGCGGTATAGATCTTAATACAGATTGCTTTACCAATGTACAATTGTATGTTGCATCTTTGAGGGTCGGTAAACCTGACAATCTATTTATACGCACAGACAATGGGACAGCGAAGACTGTTGTATATTCACAAGTTTTACGTAGTTAATTTGTATTGTATCTATCTATCTATCTACCTATATAAAAACGAGTTGTGTGTATGCATGTTTGTTTGTTTGTAAAAAGAGCGTTTGCATATGACGTCATTATTAGTACATACGGCTTTGTATATGGACAGACAATGGGAAAGTCAAGAATGTTGTATATTCGCAATTTTTACGTAGTTTGAAACACATATATAAATCTATCTATATTCACAGGTGGGACACAGGGACACAACTACAATGGCGCGTAACTAATATGGCGCGTAACTAATATGGCGCGTAACGACTTACGCGCGCGGGGGGGCTTGGGGGGGCGCGAAGCGCCCCACCAACTAGGTGTTGGGGTGGCGCGAAGCGCCACCCCAACAGCTAGTTTTTATATATATAGAAGATATATAGGTAGGTATTTCTATAAGTTTCCGACAATACAAGGGTAAGCATACCCACTTATCACGCAGGTGACCAGGGTTCAATTCCCCGTTGGAGGAAATTTTTAATATATTGACTTTAAATATAACCTTTCAAGCCTTTACAAGTTATATCAAAAGAAAAGATTTTTATGCTAATCTTTAAATATATAAGTTTCATCAAGTTTTGTCTTGCCCATCAAAAGTTACGAGCCTATTAAAAGTCACAGAATCTGAATAGAAATCACATCACCAGGTTCAGCGTATCAGAGAATCCTATTGTGAAGATTTCAAGCTCCAATCTGCAAAAATGTGGAACTCTATTTTTTTGCCATAAGCTTGTAAGATTATATCTAAAGTCAATATATTAAAAATTCCCACCAACAGGGAACTGAGCCCCAGTCACTCTCATGACAAGTGGGTATGCTTACAATTGTGCTGTCGGAGACTTATGAAAAATATGTCACATATAAGACATGATATTGAATTCGTTAATACACTAAAAAAGTGTATAAGGAATCGGTCGGGTTAATTATAAGTAGGGATTATGTATGTTTCATCGATATCATGGCTGTATAGATGGCTGAAACCTAGTAAAGAACAAATCATGGCACATATTGGGTTTAGTTGGATGCCTCAATCTCTGAAGCTCGTCTCTTACTAATCCAAATAAGAAAATGCCAATAAAAGATATCCGCAAAGAAACCGCAAAACATTGTAAACTGCATTATATTAAAGAATGAAATATAGCCAATAGTAATTAAAGTACTTGAATATCCGGGTTGTAGCGGTAGCTAGCAACCTAGTAAGAGACGATCACGTCCAATACTAAAACAAGATCTAAGACCTCATATGGCACTTATGACGAGGTCGGAAGAGCCAAGAACCAAGAGGTCACATGGTATGAGCTCTAGCAAAATTCGAAGAATCAATAGATTGCTTTAAAAGAAAATCAGAGGCTTAATACCGGTCGGAATTTAAAATACGAGCTCTGAGTCACGAGGTCCGTCTAAATATTAAAATTCGTTAACATCCGATCACCCACTCGTAAGTTAAAAATACCTGAATTTTTCTAATTTTTCCTCTCCCTTCAGCCCCCCAGATGGTACAATTGGGGAAAAGGGCTTTATCAAGTCAATTTGTGCAGCTCCCTGACATGCCCACCAATTTTCATCGTCCTAGAACGTCCAGAAGCACCAAACTCGCCAAAGCACTGAACCCCACCACCTAACTCCACCAAAGAGAGCGGATCCAGTCCGGTTACATCAATCACGTATCTACGACATTTATAAGCGTTTTCCAAGATTTCCCCCTCCGACTACCACCAATATCAAAAGATCTGGTCGGGATTTGTAACAAGAGCTCTGAGACATGAGTTCCTTCTTAATATCAAATTTTATTAAGATCTGATCACCCTTTCGTAAGTTACAAATACCTCATTGTTTCTCATTTTCCGAATTATTACCCCTCCCCCCTAACTCCACCAAAGAGAGTGGATCCGGTGCGGTTCTGTCAGTCACCTATCTTGGACAGGTTTTTATTCTTCCCATCCAGTTTCATCCTGATCTCACCGCTTTAAGTATTTTCTAAGAGTGTTTTCCAAGTGAGTGTTTTCCTCTGAGTGTTTTCCAAGTTTTAGGTTTCCCCTCCAATGTCACCAGATCCGGTCTGGATTTAAAATAAGAGCTCTGAGACACGATATCCTTCTAGATATCAAATTTCATTGAGATCCGATCACCCGTTCGTAAGTTAGAAATACCTCATTCTTTCTAATTTTTCAGAATTACCCCCCCCCCCCCCAACTACCCTAAAGAGATCGGATCCGTTCCGGTTATGTCAATCATTTATCTTGGACTTGTGCTTATTTTTTCCACCAAGTTTCATTCCGATCCCTCCACTCTAAGTGTTTTCCAAGATTTTAGGTTTCCCTCTTCCAACTCCCCCCCAATGTCACCAGATCCGGCCGGGATTTAAAATAACAGCTCTGAGATACGACATCCTTCCAAACATCAAATTTCATTAAGATCTGATCAACCGTTCGTAAGTTAAAAATACTTCAATTGTTCTATTTTTTCCGAATTAACAGGCCCCCCACTCCCCTCCCCCAGAAGGTCAAATCGGTAAAACGACTATTTCTAGTTTCATCGTCCTAGCTTACCTGGAAGTGCCTAAAGTATCAAAACCGGAACCGACAGACCGACAGACAGACAGACCAACAGATCGACAGAGTTTGTGATTGCTATATGTCACTTGGTTAATTCCAATTGCCATAAAAAACAAAGAGCACATATCTCTTTCCGATTGCACTGGTCTGTGGTCATGTATTTCAGAGGCTTGCAGCGGCAATAGCGAATGTCAAGTCCGAAAATTACGTGAGCAAGAAATCAGAAGACTGAAGTTCTGATATCCTAACTGAAATACTGAAATAAAACAAAATATTATGTATGAAGTCTGCTGTTGCGCTTGAGTTTGAAGCCGACCGTGATGCAAATGAAATAGCTGATATCATCTTATCATGTTATTATTCTGAAATAATTGCTTTCCTATCGACAGTCCTAGATACTTACCCAGGTTAACAAAAAAAAAAACAACTTTTTTTACAATAATTTTTCCAAAGAAAAATAAAGAGGTCTATTCAAGCAAAAGAGAGCAAACATAGAATCAAATAATCTATCATACGTAAAGCTATAACAAATCAGAATCGATAAATAAATGAAAACCAAAACAAACAGAAATTCCAATAAATAACCGAATCAAACTCAAAACGAGCAGAAATTAACATAAGTAGGACTCACGAAACCAACGCCTTCTCAAAGCCAGAACACAACTTGCACTCCACTAAAAAAAAAAAAAATACGTTTTAAGTATTTTTGATAAACCAAGATTATTAAGACTTTAGAAATAATATGAGCACATGTGTACTAAACTGCCAAAGCTCATTATATTTATATTTTTATATTTTATATTTTTATATATTTATATTTTTATATATTTTATATTTATACTCATTTATATTTTTTCAGTAAAGTACAAATCCACATTAATTTCTTGTCGTTTCGAGATTGACTCGGTTATTTATTGTAATTTATGTTAGTTTTTACATTTATTCATTGATACTGATTTGCGGTTGTTTTACACATGGTAGATTATTTAATTTTATGTTTGCCCATTTTTGGTTTAATCGAGTTCTTTATTTTTCCTTGAAAAACTTATTTTTTTAAAGGCTTTTAAATTAATTTCTGTTTGTTTTATAAAGTTATCGTTTTTTTCAGAGAAGAAAATAATAGTCTAAATATTTTCGCTTTTTTCTATAAACTTTTTCATAAATCGATAACTTTTTCAGCAATCTTAAAAAAAACTACATTTTACAAGCTTTACAAGTTTATTGAAACTCTACTGAAAAAAGTGCATTTTAAATATTTTTCATAAGACCAAAATTAATAAAACTTTAGAATTAATATCAGCACTTGTGTATTAAACTGACAAAGCACATTCATTTGCACTTTTTTTTCAGTAAAGAGCAATTTCATATTAATTACTAATCATTTTGAGTTTGACTCGGTTATTTAATGTAATTTCTGTTCATTTTTGGTTAAATTTATTTATTGATGCAGATTTGCAGTAGTTTCACGCGTGGTATATTATTTGATTTTTGCTTGTTGATTTTAGGGTTAATAAAGTTCTTTCCTTTTCTTTGAATACTTTATTTTTTGAAAAAAGTTTTTTAGATTAATTTATAATCGTTCTAGATAGTCATCGTCATTTTCAGGGAAAAAGAAAATAATAGTTTAAATCTTTTCATTTATTCTATAAGAATTTATAATATGCCCTGCTATTTGTATGCTGGAGAAACTTTTTTAGCAATCGTTAACAGCATACACCCTTTTGAAAATCTTGACACAAACAATATTGTTTAATTTAGTTTTATACCTCCTCTATTTGACCAGAAAATTGTCTGTTCTTTGTGGTTCTTTGGAAAACCTTTTTAGAGGATTTTTTTTTTTTAACTAATTTATGTTCGTTTTACATAGACATTAAATAAAAAAAAAACAATTTTTTTTTAGCAGAAAGAAAGGGGCGACATTAAAACTTAAAGCGAAAAGAAATTACTCCGCATATGAAAGGAGTTGTTCCCTCCTCAACGCCCCGCTCTTTACGCAAAAGTTTGACTCTTTCTCTCAACCCTACTTTTCAAAACAGTAAAAAACTTGGGCGTAAAGAGCGAGGCGTTGAGGAGGGGACAACCCCTTTCATATACAGAGTAATTTCTGTTGGTTTGAAGTTTTAATGTCGCTTCTTACTTTCAGCTAAAAAACAAAACCTTTTTTTATTTAATTTCTGAATGTTTTTGAATTAATACATGTTTTGATTTTGGCTCTCTGCACACAAATAATTAAAACGAAATTTGCATATTTTTTTTTTTGGCTGATAGGCTTTTTCATAGTTTTTATTAGTAAAACATTTTCATAATTTACGAATTAACTTACATAGCGAACTTCCATATCCGTATATTTTCATTACGTATAGGATATGAAGGGGGTTTGCCCCCTTGTCAATACCTCGCTCTTTACACTAAATTAAATTTGGCCCAATTCCTTAAGAATGACCCCTGAATCATAAAGGCCGTAGAATAAATAGTTGAAATTACTAAAATACTTTAGCGTAAAGAGCGAATTATTCGGAGGAGGTGAGCCCCTCATATGAGTAATAATTTCCGTTCGTTTTACGTTTTAATGCTGCTCCTTACTTTCAGTTGAAAAAACTATTTCATATCTATTTTTTCATTGTTTTTTGAATAATGCTGGAAAATCCTGCGACCCTTCATGGAAATTCTCTTCCCCTATGGAAAGATCCCTCCAATTAACCCCCTCTCCTCAACCCCTCCTCCCCCAACCAAAAAAAAACTAAAAACGTCTGTACATTTCCCAATTACCATTACTATATGTAAACACTGGTCAAAGTTTGTAGCTTGCAGCCCCTCTCACGGGGACTGTGGGGGAGTAAATCAGCCCTAAACCCATAGTTATGAAGTTTTTCGATACTGCTGAATAAAATAGTCATCTCAAAATTTTATTCCGGTGACTTTGGGAGAAAAAGAGCGCGGGAGGGGGCCTAGCTGCCCTCCAATATTTTGGTCACTTAAAAAGGGCACTCGAACTTTTAATTTCCTTTAGAATGAGCCTTTTCGCAACATTATAGGACTACTGGGTCGATAAGATCATCCCAGGGGAAAAAATGAATAAACAAATAAAAAATATATAAATACGCATCCACGATCTATCTCCTGGTAAAAAATACAAAATTCCACATTTTTGTAGATAGGAGCTTGAAACTTCTACAGTAGGGTTATCTTATACGCTGAATCTGATGGTGTGATTTTTGTTAAGATTCCATGACTTTTAGAGTGTATTAACCCCTATTTTCTAAAATGAGGCAAATTTTCTCAGGCTCGTAACGTTTGGTGGGTAAGACTAAACTTGATGTAATCAAACAGTTCGTGATAACGAACTGTAGCAAGGAGCGGCCCGGCTCAATAGTAACCAAAACTTAAAAACATGGAATTTTGATACCAATAGCTACATCAAAAGAATCGCATTTTAATGCTGATTTTAAATATATAAGTTTCATCAAGTTTAGTCTTACCCATCAAAAGTTACGAGCCTGAGAAAAATTGCCTTATTTTAGAAAACAGTAAACAATTACTGTTTTAAAAAGCAGAGTTGATAGAAAGAGTCAAACTTTAGCGTAAAGAGCGGGCGTTGATGAGGAGCAGCCCCTTTCAGATACGATGTAATTTCTGTTCGTTTTAAGTTTCAACGTCGCTCCTTACTTTCACCTTAAAAAACTTGTTTTTTTAATTTAATTTACATATTTAAAATCAGCATTAAAATGTGATTCTTTCGATGTAACTATTGGTATCAAATTTCTGTTTTTTAGAGTTTTGGTTACTATTGAGCCAGGTCGCTGCTTACTACAGTTCCGTACCACGAACTGTTTAATAGTCCTTTTCAGGAAGAAAACTAATACGAATTAATTAAGAAATTAATAGTTTAAATGTTTCGTTTTATTTTAATTAGAATTCACGGTTTGGTCAGCTATTTGTATCCTGGACAATCTTTTTCAGCAACCCTTAACAACACAAACCCTTTTTAAAATCTTGATACGAATAGTAGGCTATTGTTTAATTTAGTTTTATACTTCCTCTAGTTGAGCTGAAAAACAAAACTTAATACCATTCCCCGACAAATTATCTATACTCTTTAACAACCTGGTGACACTTACGCTCTTTTGATTTCGTTGTATTCTAAGAGCAGAATCAATAATACAAGTACCCCAAAATTTTGAACTTATTACTGTCAATAAAGCAGTTTAAAAGCAGTACTAGTATCAGTAGAAGTAGTAGTAGTGCTATAGTGACAGGCATATATTATCCTTTTGTCAATTGATTTTCCCCACTTAAGTATTCTCTGAGAGTTTTAGTAAAGAATGATAAAAAGCCTATGGTTACGTAAAGCAATATAAATTGGGGCATCTATGTTATGGATGAAGAGATATTTGAAACATAGCAGAGAACAAACCATGGAACGTAGCAATTGAAAGTAAATATAAAACATAATTGCAAAAAGGATCGGTATAACTCCTTATTTTACAGTGTCTAGAAAAAAGACGATGAAAAATAAAAAAAAATGTTTTCGATAGAGTTCATTATAAATGGGGACTATGTAAGTTTCATCGGATATAGCTGAAACCAAGTAATAACATAACAAAAGTATCTTTTGAAAAGTTGCTTCTCTGTTTATAGTAAAGAACAAACTCCAGCCTATAGTTAAACAAGGAATCGGTGTATTCAATATAAAAAGGGACATCGGCATCACGGTTGCAGATATGTTTGATACCTAGTAAAGAGTAGACCACAATATATAGTAACTAAAAGTTAATATAATACAAACATCTTTTGAAAAGTTTTTCTGGGGTATTGAGCCATATTTGACTTTGTTAGCTCCCTGATTCCTTCGGGTTTGTTTCTTCCTGCTCTAACTAAGAAAAAGGTATAGGCTTTTTCCTGTTTGTAATTATCTTTGAAAAAATGTGTGTCGTTAAGCATAACTATACTATAACGTTAATCACGACTATGGAATTCTAAATAATTATATGGTTGATTATAAAACAAACTTCTCATTAGACAAGATAGTATAACATAAGCAGCTTTTGAAAAGCTGGTTTTCTGGGGCATTTAGCCATAATACTCCCTGATTCTCTTAGGTTTTTCTCTTACTGCTCCAACTAAGAAAAAGGTATAGGCTTTTCCTGTTTGTAATTATCTTTGAAAAAATGTGTTTCGTTAAGCATTGCTCTATATAACATTAAACACGACTATGGAATTCTAAACTATCAAATGGTTGATGGTTTTCCTGTGGTGTATAGGCTTTTCCTGTTTGTAATTATCTTTGAAAAAATGTGTTTCGTTAAGCATTGCTCTATATAACGTTAAACACGACTATGGAATTCTAAACTATCAAATGGTTGATGGTTTTCCTGTGGTGTATAGGCTTTTCCTGTTTGTAATTATCTTTGAAAAAATGTGTTTCGTTAAGCATTGCTCTATATAACGTTAAACACGACTATGGAATTCTAAACTATCAAATGGTTGATGGTTTTCCTGTGGTGTATAGGCTTTTCCTGTTTGTAATTATCTTTGAAAAAATGCGTTTCGTTAAGCATTGCTCTATATAACATTAAACACGACTATGGAATTCTAAACTATCAAATGGTTGATGGTTTTCCTGTGGTGTATAGGCTTTTCCTGTTTGTAATTATCTTTGAAAAAATGCGTTTCGTTAAGCATTGCTCTATATAACATTAAACACGACTATGGAATTCTAAACTATCAAATGGTTGATGGTTTTCCTGTGGTGTATAGGCTTTTCCTGTTTGTAATTATCTTTGAAAAAATGTGTTTCGTTAAGCATTGCTCTATATAACATTAAACACGACTATGGAATTCTAAACTATCAAATGGTTGATGGTGCAACACACTCTCTTTTAACAAGTATAACACAAGCAGCTTTTGAAAGGCGTTTTTTTTTGGAGTGAGGTCCCATGTTTGATTGACTTTGCTACCTGAACCCCTGTGTTGTCTCTTTTATCCAGGTTGTAGCGGTAGCTAGCAACTTAGCAAGAGACGATCACGTTCCATACTAAAAAAATACAATAGCCCATAATTCCTAAAAATAGTTGCAGATCATGTCAGATCAAAACACAAAATACATTATCCGAACCGCCATGTCCAAAACTCTTACATAGGAAACTTACATTCGCTTGGCTTGAACAACAAATAAAATATGTTGGGTTGAAAAACCTTGTCAAAAGATAAGTATTTATCGCATCATAAAGCATGTTATCATCTTTTTTAAATCTTTATAGTTAAAAAAAAAGTGTTTTGTTTATTATCGAAGGTACTATATGTAGCAATGTTTTTAATGAGCCATGAAACATCTTTTACATTTTTTCATTAATAATTAAAACAGGAATTGGTTGTCTTCATCATTTATTAGGTTGCAGCTGTTTCTGCAGATACAAATTTCATTCAAATATGAGCTTTTAAACATCTTTATGATGTTTTGATAGCCTGCTAGCCCCGATAAACAAAAATAACTTACAGTAGAGAAAGAAACCGCAGCCGATAGTAAAAAAAAAAAAAAAAAAAAAATGTGTTTTGAAAAAATTCAAACAGTTCGTGGTAACGAACTGTAGTAAGGAGCGACCCAGCTCAACGGTAAACGAAACTCTAAAAAACGGAATTTTGATGCTAAAAGATACATCAAAAGAATCAGATTTTTATGCTAATTTTAAATATATAAGTTTCATCAAATTCAGTCTTTATCATCAACAGTTACGAGTCTAAGAAAATTTGCCTTATTTTGGAAAATTGGGGGAAAACCCCCTTAAAAGTCACAGAATCTTAACTAAAATCACACCATCACATTCAGCGTATCAGAGAAACCAATAGAAAAATGGTCCTATAATGTCGCAAGAGGGCTCATTCTAACTGAAATGAAAAGTTCTAGTACCCTTTTTAAGTGACCAAAAAAATTGGAGGGCTAGGGCTCCTCCCACGCTCATTTGTTTCCCAAAGTCAACGGGTCAAAATTTTGAGATAGCCATTTTTTTTCGCATAGTCGAAAACTATAATAACTATGTCTTTGGGGAGAACTTACTCCCCCAAGTCCCTCGGGGAGGAGCTGCAAGTTACGAACTTTGACCAGTGTTTACACACAGTAATGGTTATTGGGAAGTGTACAGACGTTTTTAGGGGGATTTTTTTTGTTTGGGGGTTGGTTTGAGGGGAGGGGGCTATGTGGGAGGATCTTTCCTTGGATGAATATGTCATGGGGGAACAGAAATTCAATGAAAGGGGCGCAGGATTTTCTAGAATTACTATAAAAAAAAAAACAATGAAAAATAAACATGAAATTTTTTGTTCAATTGAAAGAAAGGAGAAGCATTGAAACTTAAAACGAACAGAGATTATTCCGCATATGAGGGGTTCTAAAAATACTTTAGCATAAAGAGCGAGGTATTTAGGAGGATATAAATACCAAGCTCTTTATGCTAAGTGTTTTTAGTAATTTCAACTACTTATTCTCCAGCCTTTCTGATTCAGGGGTCATTCTTAAAGAATTGGGACAAAACTTAAGATTTAGTGTAAAGAGCGAGGTATTAACGAGGGGACAAACCCCCTCATATACATAATAAAATATAAGAATACAAAAGTTTGTTACGTAAGTTAATTCGTAAGTTACGTCTATTTTTTACTAATAAAAACCTTCGTTAAAAATTAAAAGTTCTAGTTGCCTTTTTAAGTAACCGAAAAATTGGAGTACAACTAGGCCTCCTTCCCCACCCCTTATTTCTCAAAATCGTCTGATCAAAAAGAGAAAGCCATTTGGCCAAAAAAAAGAATTAATATGCAAATTTCATTTTAATAATTTACGTGCGGAGAGCCAAAATCAAACATGCATTAATTGAAAAACGTTCAGAAACTAAATAAAAAGAAACTAGTTTTTTAACTGAAAGTAAGGAGCGACATTAAAACTTAAAACGAACAGAAATTACTCATAATATGAAATGGGTTGTCTCCTC
>NC_088882.1:18435731-18461405 GCF_032884065.1 Artemia franciscana | reverse complement strand
TCACAAGAACAGCAAGAAATCAGGCTTGCTGCTGATAGAGAAAGTAAGAAAAGAAAGCGTGCCGAGGAATCAGAGCAACCTGAAAGTTATCGCCTGGCATTCAGGTACAGCCCAGTCGATGATTATAGCTTGAGTAGATGTGTTCAAATCGGGACAATGTCTAAAATTTGTCCCTATTGCAAGGCCTTGAAATTCAATGGTGAAACAATGGGAATGTGTTGCGCCTCAGGAAAAGTTAAACTTCCTCTATTGGCTGCACCACCAGAGCCATTGAAGACTTTCCTTACTGGAACTACGTCAAAATCTAAGCGTATTTTGTCAAAAATCAGAAAATACAACTCATGTTTCCAAATGACGTCGTTTGGAGCCCAAATCGAAAATCCAGATCAATTTATGTCTACTTTCAAAGTAAAAGGGCAAATTTATCATAGAGCAGGGTCCCTTCTACCATTCTAAGGCGAGAATCATAAATTTTTACAATTGTACTTCATCAGTGATAGAAATTCTGAATTGAATGCACGTTGCGAAATTTCTCCCAAGGTTGAAAGGACAATCGTTTCCCAATTGCAACATCTTTTCCACGAAAATAATAATTTAGTCCGTCTGTTCAAAACAGCCATCGATTTGATGCCTACTGATACGCATAAAATTGTTATTTCCGCTGACAAAACGCCTCCTGGCCAACATATGCGTAGATACAATGCTCCAACTATCGACGAAGTGGCAATCGTTATGGTCGGTGATCAGTTTTTACCTCGAGATATTATTCTTCATAAGCGAAATGCTCAGTTGTTAAGAATTGCTGAAACTCATCGATGCTACGATGCCCTACAATATCCTATCATTTTTTGGGATGGAGCCGACGGCTATCACTTTAATATTAAATTGATGAATCCAGCCACTAACAAAGAAATGAATAAGAAAGGCAGGGCAATGCATTATTATTCCTATAGACTAATGATTCGGCAGGATGAAGAAAATTATATTTTAAATGCCGTGAATTGTTTCACCAATTTGTCGTTGATATGTATGCTAAAATTGAATCAGAACGTTTGCTATATATCCGCCTGAATCAGACCAAGCTCCGCTCTGAACAATACATTCATTTGCGAGATGCAGTTATAAGTGACGGTAATACCACAAACGTTGGAAGATTAACAATTTTACCTTCGTCATATGCTGGCAGTCCCCGTCATATGCATGAAGATGCTCAAGATGCTATTGCGTATGTTCGTCTCTATGGTCGTCCAGATTTATTTATTACATTTACATGTAATCAATCTTGGGACGAGATACTGCAGCTTTTACTTCAAGGACAATCGGCGGTTCATAGGCATGACATTACGGCCCGTGTCTTCCGGCAAAAGTTGAAATCACTGTTAAACTACATAGTAAAACTTGAAGTGTTTGGGTCAGTGCGATGCTGGATGTACTCAGTGGAATGGCAAAAACGAGGTTTGCCACACGCACATATACTAATCTGGCTACATAAAAAATTACTTCGAACGAAATTGATGATGTGATTTCCGTTGAAATACCTGATAAAAATGTCGATAAGGGGTTACATTATATTATTGTAAAAAATATGAAACATGGACCTTGCGGTGCACTGAACGAAAATTCACCATGCATGGGCAAAAGAAGGTGCACAAAGCAATATCCTCGACTTTTAGTATCAAACACAATTACTGGCAATGATGGTTACCCACAATATAGAAGAAGATCTACTGAGGATGGCGGTAAAACAGCAATAATAAAGAAGCGTAACGGTACCACCATCGAAGTAGATAACCAGTGGGTTGTTCCATATTCCCCATTATTATCAAAAACATTTAATGCACACATAAACGTTGAATACTGTAACTCCGTAAAGGCAATCAAATACATATGTAAATACGTCAACAAAGGCAACGAAATCGTCAACGAAATCGTACAATATCAGGCTGGAAGATACATAAGCAGTAATGAAGCTGTTTGGCGAATTCTTTCATTTCCGATACATGAACGCAGTCCAGCTGTTGTTCACTTAGCAGTACATTTACAGAATGGTCAACGTGTTTATTTCACGGAAACCAACGTGCAACAAAGAGCCCTGAATCCACCGGATACAACATTAACAGCTTTTTTTTCGCTTTGCAAAAATGATTCTTTTGCAAAAAAACTGCTGTATACTGAAGTGCCTTCGTATTACACGTGGAATACTAAAAATAAAGTATTTGAACGTCGAAAACAGGGTAAGTCAGTCGACGGCCAACCTACCATCTTCAAAGATACCACAATAGGAAGACTCTACACCGTTCACCCCAATCAACATGAATGCTTCTTTCTACGCCTGCTTTTGGTGAATGTACCCGGTCCGACATCCTTTGAGTATTTGAGAACTGTAAACGATACTATACATGGCACTTACCGTAGTGCATGCCAAGCTCTGAATTTATTGGAGAATGACCAACACTGGGATAACTGCATCAATGACGCGTGTGAAACGTCAACCCCAAGTCAAATTCGTGCATTGTTTGGCATCATTTTAACAACTTGCTCTCCATCAGCTCCTACAGAGTTATGGGAAAAATATAAGTCAAAAATGTCCGAAGATATACTCCATCGAAAACAGTTAGAGACGTCAGATATGACTTTTGATTTTACATCAGAAATTTATAACTACACTTTAGTTATTATAGAAGATTTGTGCGTACGTATGGCAAACAAACCTCTTTAGGATTTGGGAATGCCTTCACCTAACCGTATCGCTGCTGTTTCGACATGTGTAGAATTGGATCGTGAACAAAGTTACAGTACGAGTGATCTATTGTCGTAGGTACAAAATAACATTTCCAAGTTAACGTCGGAACAAAAAGACATTTATGATACGATAATGCGATGTGTCGATAACAACGTTGGAGAAATTTTCTTTTTGGATGCGCCAGGAGGTACTGGTAAAATGTTTGTGATAAAACTGATTCTGGCATCAATTCGATCAAAAAATGATATAGCGTTGGCAATTCCGTCGTCCGGAACAGCTGCAACATTGCTGCCTGGTGGAAGAACTGCTCATTCCGCTTTGAAATTGCCTCTGAATTTGCATTCTACAGAAACTCCCACGTGCAATATTTCCAAATCATCTGGGATGGGTAAAGTATTGCAGCAATGCAAACTTATTATTTGGGATGAGTGCACAATGGCACACAAAAAATCGCTCGAGGCTCTGGATCAATGCTTGAAAGATTTGAGAGGGAAGTCGAAACCCTTTGGCAGCACATTAATATTGCTTGCGGGAGATATCAGGCAAACATTACCTATAATACCTAGATCAACTCCTGCAGACGAAATGAATGCTTGCCTGAAAAATTCTAATTTATGGGCACACGTAAAAATATTAAAATTAACTATAAATATGCGTGTCCGATTGCAAAACGATGACTCTGGTCAAACGTTTTCAGATCAATTGCTGGCAATTGGAAACGGAAGCTCCCAGTAGACTCAATTTCAGGACGTATACAACTACCTGCTGATTTCTGTAATTTAGTGACGTCCAAAAATGAATTGATTGAAAAAGTATTTTCGAATATTCTAAAAAATTATAAAAATAATAAATGGCTAAGTGAAAGAGCGAATCTCACACCCAAAAATATAGAGGTCCACGAAATCAACAATATTGTTTTGACCAAAATTCGAGACCAAGCAGTCCTTTACAAGTCAGTCGACACAGTTTTGGAACCAAATGAAGCGGTTAATTATCCATCTGAATTTTTAAATTCCATAGATATTTCAGGGTTTCCACCACACGTGCTACACCTAAAAATAGGCGTACCAATAATACTTTTAAGAAATATCAACCCACCAAAGCTTTGCAATGGCACGCGACTTGCCGTAAAAAAAAAACAATGGAAAACCTAATAGAGGCCACAATCTTGACAGGGCCTTTTGAGGGTGAGGTTGTTCTTATTCCTCGCATTCCCATGATTCCAACGGATCTGCCTTTTCAATTTAAAAGATTGCAATTCCCAATTCGATTAGCATTTGCAATCACCATTAACAAAGCTCAAGGTCAATCATTAGAAAAATGTGGTATAGATCTTAATACTGATTGTTTTTCCCATGGACAATTGTACGTTGCATGTTCGAGGGTCGGTAAACCTGACAATCTATTTATATGCAGCGACAATTGGACAGCGAAGAATGTTGTATATTCGCAAGTTTTACGCAGTTAATTTGTATCGTATATATATATATCTATCTATATATATAAAGACGAGTTGTGTGTATGCAAGTTTGTTTGTTTGTAAAAAGAGCGTTTGCATATGATGTCATTATTAGTACATACGGCTTTGTATATGCACAGACAATGGGAAAGCCAAGAATGTTGTATATTCTGTATATTTGCAATTTTTACGTAGTTCGAAACACATATATAAATCCATCTATATTCACAGGTGGGACACAGGGACACAACTACAATGGTGCGTAACTAATATGGCGCGTAACGACTTACGCGCGTGGGAGGGGCTTGGGGGGCGCGAAGTGCCCCACCAACTAGGTGTTGGGGTGGCGCGAAGCGCCACCCCAACAGCTAGTATATATATATATATATATATATATATATATATATATATATAAATATATATATGTATATATATATATATACATATATATATATATATATATATATGTATATATATATATATATATATATATATACATGTATATATATATATATATATATATATATATATATATATATATATATATATATATATATATATATATATATATATATATATATATATATATATATATATATATATATATCATGAGAAGAGAAATCACAAAGGCAACAGCACAAACACAAAAAAAAGAAAAAAAGAAAAAAAAAGAAGAGAGACAGAAGGAGAAAAGGAAGACTGTTTTCCTAAATTAGTGATTAATATAGACCAGCACTTGAATGAGGCCTTAACCCTACTCATCCATACAATCACATAGGTCAAACAGCATAGCCATACACAATCAACCATTAAGAATAATCCATGAACAGGCAGTCATGTCGTCAATAAGTATAAGTTGTCATTTACCAAACAATAGAAAAAATAATAAAGACAAATAATTCAGAGGCAACAACCCAACACAAGGGCTCATCAGGAAAATGCACTGGCCTATATAGGGTTTCGCCACTTTAAATTCTCTACCAAGCCAAGTCTACCACAGAATATCCATGGCATCCCCGTGTCAGGTATTACACCCAAAATACATGCCTATGAAAGAAAAAAAAACAGCAAATGTAAAACAACCAAGTAACACCAAAACAAGCTTATCCTGTTAATATATCCCTCTTTTTAGCAACAATAGGTAAACTAAATATAATAAATTTTACCAAATCACAAATATTAACACATTGCAAAAAACCTGAATGAACTAAACAATTATAGAATTCATCTTTACCATGTGACTAATTTTTTAAAAAATCCGCTCAATTAGAAACAACTCAAAATAAATGGCGCTGCAACAACATTTCTCGAACCTCCGAAATTAGTTGAAAATTTCTTTAAGTGTTTCTAGATAATTCTTTTGATATTTATTTAAAAGTTCGTTATAATGAAAACTAAATTTTTTAAATTGCCAAGTTAATTTATTTGCAGAAAAACCTCTTGATATCAATTTTTGGCTTAAGATTTTACATCTATTTTTAAAATCAATATAATTACTACAAATCCTTGCATAACGAAGTAACTGTGAGAAAAACACTGAATATACGATATTTGAGTGTATATTACTTTCAGGGAATGGGAAACTAATCACTTCAAAATCAAAATCATCCGTTTTATTATACATTTTAAAACTTAATTTATTATTATCACAAATATTAATATTTAAATCTAAGAAATGATCTTCATGACCAGCGCCATGACTAGGTTTAAGAATAAGCTCTTATGGATATATATTTTTAGAAATATCAATGAAATCCTTAAAATTTAAGACCAAAATATCATCTAAATATCTTCTATTATTTGACAAAACATGTTTTAAATTAACTGGATTATTCTTATCCATCATATATTTATATTCTAGTTGACTTAAAAACAAGTCAGCTATAAATGGGCTGGCATTCCTCCCCCCCCATGGGAATTTCCACAATTTCCTTGTACAAATCACCACCAAATCTTATATAAGTATTGTATAAAACAAATTACAATGGCGCGTAACGAATATGGTGGGTAACGACTTACGCGCGTGGGGGGGGGGCTTTTGGGGGCGCCAAGCGCCCCAAACCAACTAGGTTTGTTGGTGTGGCACGAAGTGCCACACCAACAGCTAGTTTATTATAATAAAACAGAAATCGGTATTTACTATAAGATTTTGAAAAACATTTGAATCAGGAAAAGGCTTTGGCTTTTTCTTGTTTGGAATAGTATGAGACGAATGACAGAGAATCAGGAAGCTAAGTAAGTCCAGTATGTACCATTGTTTATTTTTTACTAGTTCTCAGCTATTTCTACGTCCATGATACCAATGAAAATTAAATAATTCCAATTTATAGTAAACTCTACTGATACTTTATATATTCACGTAGTATGGGTTATAGTTTCCTCTTTAACATAATTCTCAAAAGATGCTTGTATTATCTTAACTTTTAGATACTAGGTGCCATCATTTGCTCTTTACTAGGTTCGTGTATATTCAATGCTACGATGGGCCCAACGAATCATGATTTTATAATAACACAGGCTACTACAGTGCTATAGAAAAATGGAGCTTTTGGTGAAAAATGGTTTTATTTTAAAAACTATTTTTTTTAATTAAAAAAAAGCCACTAGACGTAGCAATTTTTTTAGAATGTGCGATTAAAAAACTCTGTACGGTGTTCCAGTGGCAAGATAGCTGCGGAATTGAAAATAATATGCTGTATATAAAGAATATCGTGGTTTCAGCCGCTGTTCTTGATTTTTAAGAAAATATATTTCCATTGTTGTTCAAGGCAAGGGACGGTAACTTTTTTATATAGGGGCTTCAGAAAAGACGGTTCTTATAGTGCACTTCGTATTTTTTTCTCTGATTCTAGTGGTCGGAATTATGGACTATTTCGTTTTTTACTATGAGGCGTGATCGTCTCTTACTAGGTTGCTAGCTACCACTGCGACCCAGATTTAAAAGCAATGTCATGTTCGATGCAATTTTGATGAATGATGAAATGATGAATGATGAATAAAAGCTGTAGACGTTACTACTTTCTTCTAGAAGACTTGATATCAGTAAGTGTCAAAATTATCATATATTGTCCACCGTACAATATAGGAAGTGCAACCTCTCCCGCTGCTTTAATCTCTTTTTTCGAAGTATCAACTCGAGGAAACGTTGAAGCATTTCTCCCAAACTCTCCGTTGTCTCTCAACCGTTTAAGCACAATCCCTTTACCAAGTCCATTTAGACGGGAAGGTGTGTCACAGCCAAGAATCGCATGATCAAAAGGAGACAGTTTGCACGTTTCAATTTCAATCTTCTTAGTAATGGCTTTGGTGTCTCAAGTTGTACCTAAAGTTGGCAGATATTTTATATGTTGTACACAATCTTTTCCGGTTTGAACCGTACCAAAATAGACACTATTGCAATTTGTTCAAGGTAACTAAGATTAATTTGGATTGACTGTACTACAAAAAAAAAATACTAGCTTCTGCGGCCTATGGTAAATGCTCAAGGGATTGGCAAAGTGTTACTGACACTTACCAATTGTATAAGGCAAGGAAAAGTGTGTACCCTTTAAAGTTCAAACTAAATGTAAACCGGCTTTAAACATGCTCTGTCTTTGTTTTTTACCTTCTTAAACCTAAGAAATAAATTCATCGATATTCTAAGTCCGATCAGATAAATTTTTCCTTTGTGAGTAGTAAAACCGATAAGTTAACATGAAATCTTGATTTTAATAGCAAGATATTGTTCCTCCTTTCAAAAATAAATACGATTAAATAGTAATAGAACTAAGCTGTTAAAGAAAATGGGCCTGGTATGACAGCGGTCTCAATCTCACTGCTTAGTCAGTAAAATGTACAAGTCGTTGCATTGTCAAACTTGTTGAAAAAAAGCGAAGAATTAACAAAAAAAAAATCTCATTTGAAAAAGTTATATCAGCTCAAATTTCTTCCCAACTATTGCTTACTTCTACTATGTCTTTGTATTTATTGCCAGATTTATCTTATAGATAGAAAGACTCCTCATCTGGGCTTTCATCTTTTTAAATCCCACAAAAAAGTTACCGCTTTTACTTTGATTATTGGATCATAAATTTTACGCTTAAAAGATTATTAAATTTGACGAATTTAAGAAGGGGGTATATTACACAATAACAAGCCTTATATATCTGACACGATGTTTACTTTTTCTGATACAGATTTCTATGCTGATTAAAAATCTAAAAATGGTGTTTTCTCTATCAAGCAATCAACAAATATTGAGACAATATTTTCAAGATTTTGACAAGATCACGTGTCTTAATCCTCTGTTGTTGGGTGTAAACATATGTAAATTGATAATGTCAGTTAGCTAAAAAAAAAAACAAAAAAAAAAAACAGTTGCTGATGGAGGCAAACGGTTAGAATATTTTTTATTGGCTTCTTTTGTCTAAAACAAGTGATTGATACCAAAATATCTGTCAAAACCTTTCTTTTTAACTGGTGAATTAGCGAAGTAGTCGTGCATAATTTAGATTTTATACACATATGTAGCTATATTATGATCCAGACAGAAGCTTTACCAGGTCTAATGATCGATAAGGTCTACCGGTGAGTCCCAGCCGAGACTTCTTAAGAACGCTGCTGTGTCAAATCGTACGAGGCGAAGTTCAGCAGACTTAAGCGAAACACTATCTATATTGCTCTTGTCATGCTATCGAGTTATGGTACACTTATGCCTACTCTTGCACTAAAAGAAATGTGTATGGGAAACCAAAAGACCATATAGCTATTCAAAAACTTGTATAGATCCGCAAATGTGCTTGAAAAAGAAACTGTGCATTGAAACAAAACTGACGCAACATGTGATAAATTAGCTTAACAGCAATTTTCGTAATTAAGAAGTCAGAATTGGTGAAAAGCATATTCAAGGCCATATTAATCGGGGAAGTAATAGAATTTGACCTTTTCCATCCTCGGAATTTTTTTTCAACTTGCAAAAACGTAACAAAAATGCATATAAACCAATTTTTGATAATTTTTTAAAGAGTTTTTTTTTTTTATTGTGGATGCTCCTTCGAACAAAAACTCTGCATATACCTTTGTGTAAAATAGAAGGAATTTTCTGTAAAATATGAAATTTATAAAAAGAGGCAAATATAACATTGGGTAAAATGGAAGGAATTTTCTGCAAAATATGAAATTAAAAAAGAGACAAAAGGGCTTTAGGATTGAATTTTGAATGCAAAAATATCCGGTGAGGTAGTTTTCAGTAATAAGTTTTGTGTTTGCTAGAAGTATTCAAAAATAGGTCTTCTGAAACTTGCAGCTTTGTTATTTTATATTTTCTTTTTTTTGCAATTTCGGTTGCTATTGTTTTCTTTTTCTTTGACAGCTGATGTGCGTTACCACATTCCTTTTATAAATCCGTCTAAACAGTGCTAAAGTGAATCCCATTTTTCTCAAATGATTGTATTATATGGTGTATTAACCTCTGAAAATGGGTTGGATCGAAAATCAAGGTTCACCATTGGAAAAAACATGACCTTGACTTTTCACCCCTCTCTCCGAGAAGACCCGATGAAACCATATTTTAGCCTCTGTGTCACTCGAGTTTTTCTGGCGGTAGTACTACTAAAAAGCAATAGCTTCAAAATATGATTCACTCTTTACTAAGATCTAGGTATGACGCTTAGGTTAGTCAGATATACTAGGGAAGGAAAAGTCTTTCATTCAAGCATCATTTTTAGAGTGTGGTTTCATATGGCATCGTACACATATTACAAAGGCAGTTAAGCTATGATAAATGTTTGACTTTCTTACACTGAAGAAGAAAAATCAATAATCCTGAAAGTTTTATCCTCACCAGAGTAGTATGATTGGCTCCATGAAGAAGGGGATGTAAGGGATTTCCGTTAATTAAAAATTAATTCTGAGGCATCATTTTTATATAGCTTGTATTCTGTTCAATGATTCTTTGCAGAAGATAGGATGTCAAAAAGGAAAAGCATACTCAGCATAATACAATAGTTTCCTTTAAAGATGTGACGAAGTTTGTACATAGTTTTGGTGATAATATCTTTTTTGTCTATTATCTAGCAGGAGGAGGGTGATTAAGTTGAGCCTTTAGGCAAGTATTTTCTTAGGATGGAAGCAAGGGATACCGAACTTTGTGATGTAGGGAAGGGGATAGCCAAACCTTATCTAAGATACTTTGTAGCTGGACGTTTATTAAATGCTGATACTAAAATGATTTTCTAGACTTGGACATGCATACTTTTGTTTAACAGTATTCTTTCGAAAGACTTTGCTGGTAGTCCTCTAAAGACAAAGCAAAAATGGATAGCGGAATCACTGTTTGCTCATAAAATAATTTGGTCTCTTCAAAATTTTATCTTATACTCTTGGTTTTCCTCTCACCTAAGAAATGTCCAAATGAAAGCAAATACTTGTAGCCCTGCTTATAAGAATTTACTTAAGTACCTATTTTGAATATATAACATCGAGAATGGTAAATTTCCTTTTGAGCAAAATATTAATAATGTTCTAACAAGTTGAAAGTCACTCAAAAAATGAAGCTTTATTCCAGAAGAGGAGATCAAAGAATTTTACTTGGGGATTAGTCTTAATATAACTTAAGAAATCGTCAAAGGGTACTCCTCGTAGTTGTTTTTGATACTTCCCCTCTATGGATAATGAACCTTCCTAGAATAATCTTTTTCCCCCAAAAGACTAATGAAATGTTCTGAACTCAAATTCGCTGCTATACATCTCTAAGCTGCAGAATATCTTTACAGTATGAAAGATTTGTTGATTAATCAACTGTCAGAAATTAGAAGATAATATGCCCTGTAACATTATTTCTTTTTTTTTGGAAACAACATATAAAACTTTCAATTCTATATTTTGGCTTATTACTTATGGATAAAAAAAAATACAGGCATAGGTTTATATACTGAACATAATTGTAAATGCCTACTCTCGACAAAAAGAAAAACTAGGATTAAGTTGTTTTTATCTTAGTTTTGTGTTTAAAAAAAAAGAAAAGTCTTGGGCTAGAAAAACAGAATTTCTGTTTAATAGGTTTTAAACATTAACATGTTTTTGACAAAGAACTGAGATTCTGTTGAATTGAAAAAAAAAGATAAAAAGTTGACAAACTTTACATAAAGTCTGTCGTTTTGTATGTACTGTCACATATGTTTTTATTTTTTTTTAATTATGTATTTTTATTGCAAATTTTATTACATTTGCTGCAATATTAGCAGAACACATACAAGTGACTATGTGGCTAGAGCAATACCTTTTATACAATTAATGAGATCATAGCAATATTACCATGTATTTTTTTGCTCTTTAAATGCATATGAATGTGATGTTATTAACATAAGAAAATGTTTAAATTCAGCCTCTACAGTATATTCAGTCAAAGGGTACATCTCTTCTTCATTTGAAAACAATTTACTGACATGACCCACCAATGGGGCCTGTTCTCCAAGCTGGGAATCACGGGGATAGAACATCAATATGATTACGCATTAATGGAGCACTAAATAAAATAGTAGAGCCTATACCGTAGTCCAAAATTGAAACATAGGCTAATGAGTTCCATAAACTTATATTGATTTTGGAAAAAAGAGGATCTAAAACAATTTGAGCTTACACTAGCTAATACTATTTTTATCAGTAAATGAGGCGTAAAAATTCGTCGTTATGTTTATGTATTAAAAATTGCTAAAAAAAAACTTTTTCTTTCCCCTTCAATTTTTTCTTGTAAAGTCGATACAAAAGTTTACTCATGTTTGGTAAAACTCAAGTTCAATCTACACTGCACAAAAAATTACTAAATATCGGAAATAGATCAGCGAGGTATTCAATTATCGCTCTCGTCCATGGTGTTAGAATGTCATTACGTAAAACTCAAGTTCAATCTTTGGTAAAACTCAAGTTGACTGCACACAAAATTGCTAAATATCTAACATGGATCAGCGAGGTATTCAATTATCGTTCTCGTCCAAGGTGTTAGAATGTCATTACTAAAAATTGACTCTGGCCCGTGAAAAATCTCAATAAATCCTCGGTCTTGGTTTCACCTCTTAGCGTAAACAGTGAGGCATTCAATAGTTATTTTTACCTATGGTATTAGAATGTCATTAAGACAAAAATTACTAGCCTTAGTTTCACCTCGTAGCGGAAACAATGAGGCATCCAATAGTTTACAAGTATTACATAGTATTACAAGACTGCATGGAGGCGGCTTATGCGGTTTGAACACCCCCGCCCCTGAAAGGTTTTTTCGACTAATAAAAATGTAATAAAAATAAATAAAAACGAATTTTGGTGCATTTTTTTTTATTTTTTATTCCCCCGGAAAAACTTCTTTTGGTAATACACTCCATGAAAATAATTCTGGATACGGCCGTGAGCCTTTATACCAAGTTTAGATCCCTTTAGACTACTGAATAATAAAGCTACCATCCCAATTCCCGATCCCAAAGGTACTTGTTCAGATACCGAGGGCTCAATTTTAATGACAACACTGGTATTTCACATTTTCTAAACTTTCTTTACCTTTCTATTATGATTTAACCTTTATTTCAGGTAGTCGCAGCTGTTAGAACGAATTCGAGGTTCATATGTTTATTTTAATGCTACAACCTGTTTTAAATTATTCTTAAGGAATGCTTGTTCGTACTTGACATACCAAAACAGACGCTTTTGTGTACAGATATCAAAAGCTATACTGATTCGTTTTATTGATTACAACCAGTCACTAAGCACCTAGTTGCAAGACGTTGCAGCTTGTTGCAGCACCGTGTGCTGTTGCAGCTTGTTGCAGTACTGTCTTGCAGCACCTAGCTGCAAGACGCCGCTGCAGAACCACGATTTGTGTTAAAAAACGTACAAAAATATGATTATCTTCTCATGCTTACAAATGCTGAAACAAATTAACATATATCAATAAATCCATTTCACTGAATTATTTGGTAAGGAGCAATTTAGCATTGACTCTTTGTTGTGAACCCAGAATATGTCATCCACTCTCCAATTTGTCCATTCGTTTGGGAGCTTTCTGCAGTTTTTGCTAACGTAGACTGTATAATTCAATGATAACAGAAAAACCAATCTATCTAAATCTTCTGTTTGACATGGATTTGCAGATATATGTCTGCCACGGAACATTAGATCCCGTTCCATAAAAATGTACGGGATATGCCAAAATTCAAATAGATTCGGATCGTACAAAGATTTACATTCAAATCCCTCTAAAATATAGAACAAAATTAATTTTACCGAAATAAATTTGTAAAAAATCTGTAAATTCATTATTTCGTTTAAACTTCTATAATATTGATTAGTTTTCCAATGAATCGACAAGCAATATTTTAATTATAAATAATTTTGGGTTCTTTGGTACCAGAAGTGGCAAGCTTTTTCCCTAATTTTAGACCACTGCTAAAGCTAAGGCGTAACAAAAGAAAGGAAAATATAGATGATGAACAAAAATAATAGGAATAATAGAAAAAACACAGGATGACTAGTTGTCCTCTGTAATTTTTGAATGATCATCAACGTCAGCTCAGATGTCTCTTTTTTATCAATCCATCCTAGCATGGAACTCCACAGACTGGGACACCGGGACACAAATGACGACCGGGACACAGGGAATATAAATGACGACCTGGACACAGGGATACAACTACAACAGGGACGCCGGGGGGCACAGGGGGATATATAAATGACGACGGCGACACAGGGAATGGTCGATTAGCAATCACCATCAACAAAGCTCAAGGGCAATCATTAGAATCATGAGGTATAGATCTGAATACGGATTGTTTTCCCATGACCATTATATGTTGCATGTTGAAGAGTCGGTAAACCTGACAATCTATTTATATGCAAAGACAATGGGACAGCGAAGAATGTTTTATATTCGCAAGTTTTATGTAGTTAAAAACATATATATATATATATATATATATATATATATATATAATATATATATATATATATATATATATATATATATATATATATATATGTATATATATATATATATATATATATATATATATATATATACCTACACCTAGTTGGTGGAAGGTTCGCACCCCCCCAAGCCCCCCGCGCGCGTAAGTCGTTACGCGCCATATTAGTTACGCGCCATTGTAGTTGTGTCCCTGTGTCCCACCTGTGAATAGAGATAGATATAAATATATGTTTTTAACTACGTAAAACATGCAAATATACAACATTCTTCGCTGTCCCATTGTCTGTGCATATATATATATATATATATATATACATATATATATATATATATATATATATATATATATATATATATATATATATATATATATATATATATATATATATTATATATATATATATATATATATATATATATATATATATATATATATATATATATATATATATATATATATATATATATATATATATACTAGCTGTTGGGGTGGCGCTTCGCGCCACCCCAACACCTAGTTGGTGGAAGGTTCGCACCCCCCCAAGCCCCCCGCGCGCGTAAGTCGTTACGCGCCATATTAGTTACGCGCCATTGTAGTTGTGTCCCTGTGTCCCACCTGTGAATAGAGATAGATATAAATATATGTTTTTAACTACGTAAAACATGCAAATATACAACATTCTTCGCTGTCCCATTGTCTGTGCATATAAATAGATTGTCAGGTTTACTGACTCTTGAACATGCAACATATAATTGTCCATGGGAAAAACAATCCGTATTCAGATCTATACCCCATTATTCTAATGATGTGTCCCTGTGTCCCGGTCGTCATTTATATTCCCTGTGTCCCGGTCGTCATTTGTGTCCCGGTGTCCCAGTTTGTAATTTCTCTTTGAGTGTCCCGGTCGTCATTTATATTCCCTGTGTCCCGGTGTCCCGGTCTGTAATTTCTATTCGAACAATCCCTGTGTCCCGGTCGTCATTTATATATCCCGCCTGTGCCCCCGGCGTCCCCGTTGTAGTTGTGTCCCTGTGTCCCGGTCGTCATTTATATTCCCTGTGTCCCGGTCGTGATTTGTGTCCGGGTGTCCCAGTCTGTAATTTCTCTTTGAGGTTCCCGGTCGTCACTTATATTCCCTCTGTCTCGGTCGTCATTTGTGTCCCGGTCTGTAATTTCTCTTTGAGTGTTTTTTCTTTTTAGTTTTTTTTAGTTTTTTACCTTTTTTCTTTTTTCAGTTTTCTTTTTCTTCTTTATTTTTCAGCGTCACTATGAAGTACATATCGACGAACCTTTGTTTTTTTAACTTAAATCTGGTAGGCATTGATGACCTTATCCAAGTCAAAATCCCAAACCCAATCATCATCGCTATCATTTTCAGTTTTGATATGTTTTGACTCATACCGTTAATGACGTCACCGTCAAAGCAAAAATGACGACAACTAATCTCATGACGTCAGTCAACACAGAAACATGACGTCACCTGATCCACAGACAGACAGACAACTTATTTTTATATATATAGATATATATATATATACTAGCTGTTGGGGTGGCGCTTCGCGCCACCCCAACACATAGTTGGTGGGGCGCTTCGCGCCCCCCCAAGCCCCCCGCGTGCGTAAGTCGTTACGCGCCATATTAGTTACGCGCCATTGTAGTTGTGTCCCTGTGTCCCACCTGTGAATAGCGATAGATATAAATATATGTTTTCAACTACGTAAAACATGCGAATATACAACATTCTTCGCTGTCCCATTGTCTGTGCATATAAATAGATTGTCAGGTTTACTGACTCTTGAACATGCAACATATAATTGTCCATGGGAAAAACAATCCGTATTCAGATCTATACCTCATTGTTCTAATGATGTGTCCCTGTGTCCCGGTCGTCATTTATACTCCCTGTGTCCCGGTCGTCATTTGTGTCCCGGTGTCCCAGTTTGTAATTTCTCTTTGAGTTTCCCGGTCGTCATTTATATTCCCTGTTTCCCGGTGTCCCGGTCGTCATTTGTGTCCCGGTGTCCCGGTCTGTAATTTCTATTCGAACAATCCCTGTGTCCCGGTCGTCATTTATATATCCCGCCTGTGCCCCCGGCGTCCCCGTTGTAGTTGTGTCCCTGTGTCCCGGTCGTCATTTATAATCCCTGTGTCCCGGTCGTGATTTGTGTCCGGGTGTCCCAGTCTGTAATTTCTCTTTGAGGTTCCCGGTCGTCACTTATATTCCCTCTGTCTCGGTCGTCATTTGTGTCCCGGTCTGTAATTTCTCTTTGAGTGTTTTTTCTTTTTAGTTTTTTTTTTTAGATTTTTACCTTTTTTCTTTTTTCAGTTTTCTTTTTCTTCTTTATTTTTCAGCGTCACTATGAAGTACATATCGACGAACCTTTGTTTTTTTAACTTAAATCTGGTAGGCATTGATGACCTTATCCAAGTCAAAATCCCAAACACAATCATCATCGCTATCATTTCCAGTTTTGATATGTTTTGACTCTCGCTGTCCAGGTGGATTTTCATCTAACTGCGCGGTTTTGCGTTCAAATACCGTTAATGACGTCACCGTCAAAGCATAAATGACGACAACTAATTTCATGACGTCAGTCAACACAGAAACATGACGTCACCTGATCCACAGACAGACAGACAGACAACTTATTTTTATATATATACTAGCTGTTGGGGTGGCGCTTCGCGCCACCCCAACACCTAGTTGGTGGGGGCGCTTCGCGCCCCCCCAAGCCCCCCCAAGCCCCCCCGCGCGCGTAAGTCGTTACGCGCCATAATAGTTACGCGCCATTGTAGTTGTGTCCCTATGTCCCACCTGTGAATATAGATATATATATATATATATATATATATATATATATATATATATATATATATATATATATATATATATATATATATATATATATATATGGTTTTAACTACGTAAAACTTGCGAATATACAACATTCTTTGCTGTCCCATTGTCTTTGCATATAAATAGATTGTCAGGTTTACCGACTCTTGAACATGCAACATATAATGGTCCATGGGAAAACAATCTGTATTCAGATCTATACCTCATGATTCTAATGATTGCCCTTGAGCTTTGTTGATGGTGATTGCTAATCGACCATTCCCTGTCCCGGTGTCCCGGTCGTCATTTACATCCCCCTGTTTCCCCCGGTGTCCCCGTTGTAGTTGTGTCCCTGTGTCCCGGTCTTCATTTATATTCCCTGTGTCCCGGTCGTCATTTGTATCCCGGTGTCCCGGTCTGTATATACATTCGTTTTTTAGTTTTGTTTTTCTCCTTTATTTTTTTCCTTTTTTTTTCTTTTTTAGCTTATTTAGATTTTTAGATTTTTTAGTTTTTTTATTAGTTTTTAGTTTTTTTTTCTTTTTAGTTTTTTTGTCCCGGTCGTCATTTATATCCCCCTGTTTCCCCCAGCGTCCCCGTTGTAGTTGTGTCCCTGTGTCCCGGTCGTCATGTATATTCCCTGTGTCCCGGTCGTCATTTGTATCCCGGTGTACCGGTCTGTATATACATTCGTTTTTTAGTTTTGTTTTTCTCCTTTATTTTTTTCCTTTTTTTTTCTTTTTTAGTTTATTTAGATTTTTAGATTTTTTTGTTTTTTTATTAGTTTTTAGTTTTTTTTTCTTTTTAGTTTTTTTGTAGTTTTTACCTTCTTTTTAGTTTTGTTAATTTTTTTTTTACTTATGTCCTGGTCGTCATTTATACTCCCTGTGTCCCGGTGCTTTGTTGATTGCTAATCGAACATTCCTTTTGTCCTGGTCGCTTTCTCTTTGAGTTTCGTCATTTATTTTTTTCTTTTTTAGTTCTTTTAGTTTTTACCTTTTTTAGTTTTTTTTAGTTTTTTAGATGAAAATTTTTTTTAGTTTTTTCCTTTTTTTCTTTTTAGTTTTTTATTGGTTTTTACCTTTATTTTAGCTTATTTTTCAGTTTTTTCCTTTTTTTTAGTTTTTTTTTATTTTTTATTTTTTTTAGTTTTTTACCTTTTTTTAGTTTTTTTAGTTTTTTTAGTTTTTTAGCTTTTTTACTTTTTTTATTAGTTTTTAGTTTTTTTTGTAGTTTTTTGCCTTTTTTTAGTTTTTTCAGTTTTTTTTTTAGTTTTTTATTGGTTTTTACCTTTTTTTTTAGCTTATTTTTCAGTTTTTTCCTTTTTTTTAGTTTTTTTTAGTTTTTAGTTTTTTTAGTTTTTTACCTTTTTTTAGTTTTTTTAGTTTTTTTAGTTTTTTAGCTTTTTTATTTTTTTTATTAGTTTTTAGTTTTTTTTGTAGTTTTTGCCTTTTTTTAGTTTTTTTAGTTTTTTAGCTTTTTTATTAGTTTTTAGTTTTTTTTGTAGTTTTTGCCTTTTTTTAGTTTTTTTAGTTTTTTAGCTTTTTTATTTTTTTTATTAGTTTTTAGTTTTTTTTGTAGTTTTTGCCTTTTTTTAGTTTTTTCAGTTTTGACGTCACCTGATCCAGTTTTTTCAGGTGACGTCACCTGATCCATCCACAGACAGACAGACAACTTATTTTTATATATCTATATCTATATATATAAAAATAAGTTGTGGATGGATGTGTGGATGGATGTGTCAGGTGACGTCACCTGAAAAAACTGGATCAGGTGACGTCAAAACTGAAAAAACTAAAAAAGGCAAAAACTACAAAAAAAACTAAAAACTAATAAAAAAAATAAAAAAGCTAAAAAACTAAAAAAACTAAAAAAAGGCAAAAACTACAAAAAAAAACTAAAAAAAAACTGAAAAAACTAAAAAAAGGCAAAAACTACAAAAAAAAACTAAAAACTAATAAAAAAAGTAAAAAAGCTAAAAAACTAAAAAAACTAAAAAAACTAAAAAAAGGTAAAAAACTAAAAAAAATAAAAAATAAAAAAAAACTAAAAAAAAGGAAAAAACTGAAAAATAAGCTAAAATAAAGGTAAAAACCAATAAAAAACTAAAAAAAAAAAGGAAAAAACTAATAAATGACGACACTCAAAGAGAAAAAAAGGCAAAAACTAATAAATGACGACACTCAAAGAGAAAAAAAGGCAAAAACTACAAAAAAAACTAAAAACTAATAAAAAAAATAAAAAAGCTAAAAAACTAAAAAAAAACTAAAAAAAGGCAAAAACTACAAAAAAAACTAAAAACTAATAAAAAAGCTAAAAAACTAAAAAAACTAAAAAAAAGGCAAAAACTACAAAAAAACTAAAAACTAATAAAAAAAATAAAAAAGCTAAAAAACTAAAAAAACTAAAAAAACTAAAAAAAGGTAAAAAACTAAAAAAACTAAAAACTAAAAAAAAACTAAAAAAGGTAAAAACTAAAAGAACTAAAAAAGAAAAAAATAAATGACGACACTCAAAGAGAAAGCGACCAGGACAAAAGGAATGTTCGATTAGCAATCAACAAAGCACCGGGACACAGGGAGTATAAAAAAAAGAAAAAAAAAGGAAAAAAATAAAGGAGAAAAACAAAACTAAAAAACGAATGTATATACAGACCGGTACACCGGGATACAAATGACGACCGGGACACAGGGAATATAAATGACGACCGGGACACAGGGACACAACTACAACGGGGACACCGGGGGAAACAGGGGGATATAAATGACGACCGGGACAAAAAAACTAAAAAGAAAAAAAAACTAAAAACTAATAAAAAAACTAAAAAATCTAAAAATCTAAATAAGCTAAAAAAGAAAAAAAAAGGAAAAAAATAAAGGAGAAAAACAAAACTAAAAAACGAATGTATATACAGACCGGGACACCGGGATACAAATGACGACCGGGACCCGGGACACAGGGAATATAAATGACGACCGGGACACAGGGACACAACTACAACGGGGACACCGGGGGAAACAGGGGGATGTAAATGACGACCGGGACACCGGGACAGGGAATGGTCGATTAGCAATCACCATCAACAAAGCTCAAGGGCAATCATTAGAATCATGAGGTATAGATCTGAATACAGATTGTTTTCCCATGGACCATTATATGTTGCATGTTCAAGAGTCGGTAAACCTGACAATCTATTTATATGCAAAGACAATGGGACAGCAAAGAATGTTGTATATTCGCAAGTTTTACGTAGTTAAAACCATATATATATATCTATCTATATTCACAGGTGGGACATAGGGACACAACTACAATGGCGCGTAACTATTATGGCGCGTAACGACTTACGCGCGCGGGGGGGCTTGGGGGGGGCGCGAAGCGCCCCCACCAACTAGGTGTTGGGGTGGCGCGAAGCGCCACCCCAACAGCTAGTATATAAAAATAAGTTGTCTGTGGATGGATGGATGGATGGATGTGTCAAAAAAAGGTAAAAAACTAAAAAAACTAAAAACTAAAAAAAACTAAAAAAGGTAAAAACTAAAAGAACTAAAAAAGAAAAAAATAAATGACGACACTCAAAGAGAAAGCGACCAGGACAAAAGGAATGTTCGATTAGCAATCAACAAAGCACCGGGACACAGGGAGTATAAATGACGACCAGGACACAAGTAAAAAAAAAAATTAACAAAACTAAAAAGAAGGTAAAAACTACAAAAAAACTAAAAAGAAAAAAAAACTAAAAACTAATAAAAAAACTAAAAAATCTAAAAATCTAAATAAACTAAAAAAGAAAAAAAAAGGAAAAAAATAAAGGAGAAAAACAAAACTAAAAAACGAATGTATATACAGACCGGTACACCGGGATACAAATGACGACCGGGACACAGGGAATATAAATAACGACCGGGACACAGGGACACAACTACAACGGGGACACCGGGGGAAACAGGGGGATATAAATGACGACCGGGACAAAAAAACTAAAAAGAAATAAAAACTAAAAACTAATAAAAAAAACTAAAAAATCTAAAAATCTAAATAAGCTAAAAAAGAAAAAAAAAGGAAAAAAATAAAGGAGAAAAACAAAACTAAAAAACGAATGTATATACAGACCGGGACACCGGGATACAAATGATGACCGGGACCCGGGACACAGGGAATATAAATGACGACCGGGACACAGGGACACAACTACAACGGGGACACCGGGGGAAACAGGGGGATGTAAATGACGACCGGGACACCGGGACAGGGAATGGTCGATTAGCAATCACCATCAACAAAGCTCAAGGGCAATCATTAGAATCATGAGGTATAGATCTGAATACAGATTGTTTTCCCATGGACCATTATATGTTGCATGTTCAAGAGTCGGTAAACCTGACAATCTATTTATATGCAAAGACAATGGGACAGCAAAGAATGTTGTATATTCGCAAGTTTTACGTAGTTAAAACCATATATATCTATCTATATATATAAAAATAAGTTGTCTGTGGATGGATGGATGGATGGATGTGTGGATGGATGTGTCAGGTGACGTCACCTGAAAAAACTGGATTAGGTGACGTCAAAACTGAAAAAACTAAAAAAAGGCAAAAACTACAAAAAAAACTAAAAACTAATAAAAAAAATAAAAAAGCTAAAAAACTAAAAAAACTATAAAGGTAAAAACCAATAAAAAACTAAAAAAAAAACTGAAAAAACTAAAAAAAGGCAAAAACTACAAAAAAAAACTAAAAACTAATAAAAAAAGTAAAAAAGCTAAAAAACTAAAAAAACTAAAAAAACTAAAAAAAGGTAAAAAACTAAAAAAAATAAAAAATAAAAAAAAACTAAAAAAAAGGACTATATATATAAAAATAAGTTGTCTGTGGATGGATGGATGGATGGATGTGTGGATGGATGTGTCAGGTGACGTCACCTGAAAAAACTGGATTAGGTGACGTCAAAACTGAAAAAACTAAAAAAAGGCAAAAACTACAAAAAAAACTAAAAACTAATAAAAAAAATAAAAAAGCTAAAAAACTAAAAAAACTATAAAGGTAAAAACCAATAAAAAACTAAAAAAAAAACTGAAAAAACTAAAAAAAGGCAAAAACTACAAAAAAAAACTAAAAACTAATAAAAAAAGTAAAAAAGCTAAAAAACTAAAAAAACTAAAAAGACTAAAAAAAGGTAAAAAACTAAAAAAAATAAAAAATAAAAAAAAACTAAAAAAAAGGAAAAAACTGAAAAATAAGCTAAAATAAAGGTAAAAACCAATAAAAAACTAAAAAAAAAAGAAAAAACTAATAAATGACGACACTCAAAGAGAAAGCGACCAGGACAAAAAACTAAAAAAAAAGGCAAAAACTACAAAAAAACTAAAAACTAATAAAAAAAATAAAAAAGCTAAAAAACTAAAAAAACTAAAAAAAGGTAAAAAACTAAAAAAACTAAAAACTAAAAAAAAACTAAAAAAGGTAAAAACTAAAAGAACTAAAAAAGAAAAAAATAAATGACGACACTCAAAGAGAAAGCGACCAGGACAAAAGGAATGTTCGATTAGCAATCAACAAAGCACCGGGACACAGGGAGTATAAATGACGACCAGGACACAAGTAAAAAAAAAAATTAACAAAACTAAAAAGAAGGTAAAAACTACAAAAAAACTAAAAAGAAAAAAAAACTAAAAACTAATAAAAAAACTAAAAAATCTAAAAATCTAAATAAACTAAAAAAGAAAAAAAAAGGAAAAAAATAAAGGAGAAAAACAAAACTAAAAAACGAATGTATATACAGACCGGTACACCGGGATACAAATGACGACCGGGACACAGGGAATATAAATAACGACCGGGACACAGGGACACAACTACAACGGGGACACCGGGGGAAACAGGGGGATATAAATGACGACCGGGACAAAAAAACTAAAAAGAAATAAAAACTAAAAACTAATAAAAAAAACTAAAAAATCTAAAAATCTAAATAAGCTAAAAAAGAAAAAAAAAGGAAAAAAATAAAGGAGAAAAACAAAACTAAAAAACGAATGTATATACAGACCGGGACACCGGGATACAAATGATGACCGGGACCCGGGACACAGGGAATATAAATGACGACCGGGACACAGGGACACAACTACAACGGGGACACCGGGGGAAACAGGGGGATAACCTGACAATCTATTTATATGCAAAGACAATGGGACAGCAAAGAATGTTGTATATTCGCAAGTTTTACGTAGTTAAAACCATATATATATATATATATATCTATATTCACAGGTGGGACATAGGGACACAACTACAATGGCGCGTAACTATTATGGCGCGTAACGACTTACGCGCGCGGGGGGGCTTGGGGGGGGCGCGAAGCGCCCCCACCAACTAGGTGTTGGGGTGGCGCGAAGCGCCACCCCAACAGCTAGTCTATATATATATCTATATTCACAGGTGGGACATAGGGACACAACTACAATGGCGCGTAACTATTATGGCGCGTAACGACTTACGCGCGCGGGGGGGCTTGGGGGGGGCGCGAAGCGCCCCCACCAACTAGGTGTTGGGGTGGCGCGAAGCGCCACCCCAACAGCTAGTATAGATATATATATATCTATATATATAAAAATAAGTTGTCTGTCTGTGGATGTGTGGATGGATGTGTGGATGGATGTGTCAGGTGACGTCACCTGAAAAAACTGGATTAGGTGACGTCAAAACTGAAAAAACTAAAAAAGGCAAAAACTACAAAAAAAACTAAAAACTAATAAAAAAAATAAAAAAGCTAAAAAACTAAAAAAAACTATAAAGGTAAAAACCAATAAAAAACTAAAAAAAAAACTGAAAAAACTAAAAAAAGGCAAAAACTACAAAAAAAACTAAAAACTAATAAAAAAAGTAAAAAAGCTAAAAAACTAAAAAAACTAAAAAAACTAAAAAAAGGTAAAAAACTAAAAAAAATAAAAAATAAAAAAAAACTAAAAAAAAGGAAAAAACTGAAAAATAAGCTAAAATAAAGGTAAAAACCAATAAAAAACTAAAAAAAAAAAGGAAAAAACTAATAAATGACGACACTCAAAGAGAAAGCGACCAGGACAAAAAACTAAAAAAAAAGGCAAAAACTACAAAAAAACTAAAAACTAATAAAAAAAATAAAAAAGCTAAAAAACTAAAAAAACTAAAAAAAGGTAAAAAACTAAAAAAACTAAAAACTAAAAAAAAACTAAAAAAGGTAAAAACTAAAAGAACTAAAAAAGAAAAAAATAAATGACGACACTCAAAGAGAAAGCGACCAGGACAAAAGGAATGTTCGATTAGCAATCAACAAAGCACCGGGACACAGGGAGTATAAATGACGACCAGGACACAAGTAAAAAAAAAAATTAACAAAACTAAAAAGAAGGTAAAAACTACAAAAAAACTAAAAAGAAAAAAAAACTAAAAACTAATAAAAAAACTAAAAAATCTAAAAATCTAAATAAACTAAAAAAGAAAAAAAAAGGAAAAAAATAAAGGAGAAAAACAAAACTAAAAAACGAATGTATATACAGACCGGTACACCGGGATACAAATGACGACCGGGACACAGGGAATATAAATAACGACCGGGACACAGGGACACAACTACAACGGGGACACCGGGGGGAAACAGGGGGATATAAATGACGACCGGGACAAAAAAACTAAAAAGAAATAAAAACTTAAAACTAATAAAAAAAACTAAAAAATCTAAAAATCTAAATAAGCTAAAAAAGAAAAAAAAGGAAAAAAATAAAGGAGAAAAACAAAACTAAAAAACGAATGTATATACAGACCGGGACACCGGGATACAAATGATGACCGGGACCCGGGACACAGGGAATATAAATGACGACCGGGACACAGGGACACAACTACAACGGGAAAACCGGGGGAAACAGGGGGATAACCTGACAATCTATTTATATGCAAAGACAATGGGACAGCAAAGAATGTTGTATATTCGCAAGTTTTACGTAGTTAAAACCATATATATATATATATATATCTATATTCACAGGTGGGACATAGGGACACAACTACAATGGCGCGTAACTATTATGGCGCGTAACGACTTACGCGCGCGGGGGGGCTTGGGGGGGGCGCGAAGCGCCCCCACCAACTAGGTGTTGGGGTGGCGCGAAGCGCCACCCCAACAGCTAGTATATATATATATATATATATATATATATACTAGCTGTTGGGGTGGCGCTTCGCGCCACCCCAACACCTAGTTGGTGGGGGCGCTTCGCGCCCCCCCCAAGCCCCCCCGCGCGCGTAAGTCGTTACGCGCCATAATAGTTACGCGCCATTGTAGTTGTGTCCCTATGTCCCACCTGTGAATATAGATATATATATATATATATATGGTTTTAACTACGTAAAACTTGCGAATATACAACATTCTTTGCTGTCCCATTGTCTTTGCATATAAATAGATTGTCAGGTTATCCCCCTGTTTCCCCCGGTTTTCCCGTTGTAGTTGTGTCCCTGTGTCCCGGTCGTCATTTATATTCCCTGTGTCCCGGGTCCCGGTCATCATTTGTATCCCGGTGTCCCGGTCTGTATATACATTCGTTTTTTAGTTTTGTTTTTCTCCTTTATTTTTTTCCTTTTTTTTTCTTTTTTAGCTTATTTAGATTTTTAGATTTTTTAGTTTTTTTTATTAGTTTTAAGTTTAA
>NC_088882.1:18400305-18435631 GCF_032884065.1 Artemia franciscana | reverse complement strand
AAGTTGTCTGTCTGTCTGTGGATGGATCAGGTGACGTCACCTGAAAAAACTGGATCAGGTGACGTCAAAACTGAAAAAACTAAAAAAAGGCAAAAACTACAAAAAAAACTAAAAACTAATAAAAAATAAAAAAGCTAAAAAACTAAAAAAACTAAAAAAAGGCAAAAACTACAAAAAAAACTAAAAACTAATAAAAAAGCTAAAAAACTAAAAAAACTAAAAAAAGGAAAAAAACTACAAAAAAAACTAAAAACTAATAAAAAAAAATAAAAAAGCTAAAAAACTAAAAAAACTAAAAAAACTAAAAAAAGGTAAAAAACTAAAAAAACTAAAAACTAAAAAAAAACTAAAAAAAAGGATAAAACTGAAAAATAAGCTAAAATAAAGGTAAAAACCAATAAAAAACTAAAAAAAAACTTAAAAAACTAAAAAAAGGCAAAAACTACAAAAAAAACTAAAAACTAATAAAAAAAGTAAAAATATACAGACCGGTACACCGGGATACAAATGACGACCGGGACACAGGGAATATAAATGACGACCGGGACACAGGGACACAACTACAACGGGGACACCGGGGGAAACAGGGGGATATAAATGACGACCGGGACAAAAAAACTAAAAAGAAAAAAAAAACTAAAAACTAATAAAAAAACTAAAAAATCTAAAAATCTAAATAAGCTAAAAAAGAAAAAAAAAGGAAAAGAATAAAGGAGAAAAACAAAACTAAAAAACAAATTTATATACAGACCGGGACACCGGGATACAAATGACGACCGGGACACAGGGAATATAAATGACGACCGGGACACAGGGACACAACTACAACGGGGACACCGGGGGAAACAGGGGGATGTAAATGACGACCGGGACACCGGGACAGGGAATGGTCGATTAGCAATCACCATCAACAAAGCTCAAGGGCAATCATTAGAATCATGAGGTATAGATCTGAATACAGATTGTTTTCCCATGGACCATTATATGTTGCATGTTCAAGAGTCGGTAAACCTGACAATCTATTTATATGCAAAGACAATGGGGACAGCAAAGAATGTTGTATATTCGCAAGTTTTACGTAGTTAAAACCATATATATATATATATATATATATATATATATATATATATATATATATATATATATATATCTATCTATATTCACAGGTGGGACATAGGGACACAACTACAATGGCGCGTAACTATTATGGCGCGTAACGACTTACGCGCGCGGGGGGGGCTTGGGGGGGGCGCGAAGCGCCCCCACCAACTAGGTGTTGGGGTGGCGCGAAGCGCCACCCCAACAGCTAGTATATATATATATATATATATATATATATATATATATATATATCTATCAATCTTCTATATATATAAAAATAAGTTGTCTGTCTGTCTGTGGATCTGTGGATCAGGTGACGTCATGTTTCTGTGTCAACTGACGTCATGTTTTGACTGACGAAATTACAGACCGGGACATCGGGACACAAATGACGACCGGCACACCGGCACATAGGGAATCACCATCAACAAAGCACCGGGACACAAATGACGACCGGGACACAGGGAGTATAAATGACGACAGGACATAAGTAAAAAAAAATTAAAACTAAGAAAAAGTAAAAACTACAAAAAAAACTAAAAAGAAAAAAACTAAAATCTAATAAAAAACTAAAAAAGCTAAAAAGCTAAAAAAAACTAAAAAAGAAAATAAAATGAAAACGGAAAAAAAGGAAAATAAAGGAGAAAAACAAAACTTAAAAAAAGAAAAAAAACTAAAAAAAAAAGTAAAAAACTAAAACCTAAAAAAAGACCAATTCAAAAACGAATGTATATACAGACCGGGACACAAATGACGATCGGGACACCGGGACATGACGACCGGGACACAGGGACACAACTACAACAGGGACGCCGGGGGGCTCAGGGGGATATATAAATGACGATGGCGACACAGGGAATCGTCGATTAGCAATCACCATCAACAAAGCTCAAGGGCAATCATTAGAATCATGAGGTATAGATCTGAATACGGATTGTTTTCCCATGGACCATTATATGTTGCATGTTCAAGAGTCGTTAAACCTGACATTCTATTTATATGCACAGACAAGGGGACAGCAAAGAATGGCAAAACCCGAGGAAGCTGCTCAAAACGAATGTATTCACGCCGAAGTAGCTGAGTTGGTAAAGCGTTATGTTTCAGCTTCTAGGTCCGAGAGGCTCCAGGTTTGAACCTTGGCTTTAGCATTAATACAAAAGAAGAAAAAAAACTAAAAAAGGTAAAAACTACAAAAAAACTAAAAAGAAAATATATCTATATATATAAAAATAAGTTGTCTGTGTGTGGATCTGTGGATCAGGTGACGTCATTATTGTTCGCATATGACGTCTGAATTATTTCACACTAATACAAAAGAAGAAAAAAACTAAAAAAGGTAAAAACTACAAAAAAAAACTAAAAAGAAAAAAAAAAACTAAAAAAGCTAAAAAACTAAAAAAAACTAAAAAAAAGGTAAAAATCTAATAACTAAAAAAAAACTGAAAAAAATAAAAAAAGGCAAAAACTACAAAAAAATAAAAACTAATAAAAAAACTAAAAAAGCTAAAAAACTAAAAAAACTAAAAAAAACTAAAAACTAAAAAAGAAAAAAAACTAAAAAAAAGGAAAAAAACTGAAAAATAAAAGAGAAAAAGAAAACTAAAAAAATATGAATAAATATATATAAAAATAAGTTGTTTGTGGGTTATGTCTGTCTGTCTGTCTGTCGAGTGACGTCGTGTTTGTCCGCATATGACGTCTGAATTATTTCACACTAATACAAAAGAAGAAAAAAAACTAAAAAAGGTAAAAACTACAAAAAAAACTAAAAGAAAAAAACTAAAAAAGCTAAAAAACTAAAAAAAACTAAAAAAAGGTAAAAAACTAAAAACTAAAAAAAAACTGAAAAAACTAAAAAAAGGCAAAAACTAAAAAAAAAACTAAAAACTAATAAAAAAACTAAAAAAGCTAAAAAACTAAAAAAACTAAAAAAACTAAAAAAGGTAAAAAACAAAAAAAAAACTAAAAACTAAAAAAGAAAAAACTAAAAAAAAGGAAAAAACTGAAAAATAAGAGAAAAAGAAAACTAAAAAAATATTAATAAATATAAAAAATATAAATATAAATATAATATAAATCAGCAATCAACAAAGCACCGAGACACAAATGACGACCGGGACACAGGGAGTATAAATGACGACCAGGATAAATGACGACCAGGACATAAGTGAAAAAAAAAACTAAAAAAACTAAAAAAATGGTAAAAAACTACAAAAAAACTAAAAACTAATAAAAAAACTAAAAAATCTAAAAATCTAAATAAACTAAAAAAGAAAAAAAAGAAAAAAGGAAAAAAATAAAGGAGAAAAACAAAACTAAAAAACGAATGTATATACAGACCGGGACACCGGGATACAAATGACGACCGGGACACAGGGAATATAAATGACGACCGGGACACAGGGACACAACTACAATGGGGACGCGGGGGGGCATAGGGGGATATAAATGACGACCGGGACACCGGGACACAAGGAATATAAATGACGCCCGGGACACTCAAAGAGAAATCACAGACTGGAACACCGGGACACAAATGACGACCGGGACACAGGGACATAACTACAAAGGGGACGCCGGGGTGCACAGGGGAATATATAAATGACGATGGCGACTCAGGGAATGGTCGATTAGCAATCACCATCAACAAAGCTCAAGGGCAATCATTAGAATCATGAGGTATAGATCTGAATACGGATTGTTTTCCCATGGACCATTATATGTTGCATGTTCAAGAGTCGGTAAACCTGACAATCTATTTATATACACAGACAATGGGACAGCAAAGAATGTTGTGTATTCGCAAGTTTTACGTAGTTAAAAACATATAAATATAATATATATATATATATATATATATATATATATATATCTATCTATATTCACAGGTGGGACATAGGGACACAACTACAATGGCGCGTAACTAATATGGCGCGTAACGACTTATGCGCGCGGGGGGGCTTGGGGGGGGGCGCGAAGCGCCCCACCAACTAGGTGTTGGGGTGGCGCGAAGCGCCACCCCAACAGCTAGTATATATATTTATATATATCATCTTTTCCACAAAAATAATAATTTAGTGCTTCTGCTTAAAAACAGCAATCGAATTGATGCCTCCTGATACGCAACTATCAACAAAGTGGCAATTGTTGTGGTCGGTGATCAGTTCTTACCTCGAGATAATATTCTTTATAGGCGAAACAATCAGTTGACAAGAATTGCTTAAACTCATCGACGCTACGATGCCCTACAATATCCTGACGAATATAAATGACGCCCGGGAAACTCAAATAGAAATCACAGACTGGGACACCGGGACACAAATGACGACGGGGACACAGGGAATATAAATGACGACCCGGACACAGGGACACAACTACAACGGGGACGCCGGGGGGCACAGGGGGATATATAAATGACGACGGCAACAAAGGAAATGGTCGATTAGCAATCACCATCAACAAAGCTCAAGGGCAATCAATAGAATCATGAGGTATAGATCTGAATACGGATTGTTTTCCCATGGACCATTATGCGTTGCATGTTCAAGAGTCGGTAAACCTGACAATCTATTTATATGCACAGACAATGGGACAGCAAAGAATGTTGTATATTCGCAAGTTTTACGTAGTTAAAAACATATATCTATATATATAAAAATAAGTTGTCTGTCCGTTACGCTAGATTATATCTTCTATATATATAAAAGAAAACAAACTAGAATGTAAAAACTGGAAATTGCATAAATATTTCGAAATATTTTGACAATAGATAAAAGTAATTCGAAAAAGAAAAATGGTAAAAAACTAAATAAAAACTAAGAGAAAAAACTAAAAAAAAAATTAAAAATTAAAAAAATTAAAAAAAGAAAAAACCTAAAAAGAAAAAACGTAAAAAAATAAAAAAGATAAAAAACTAAAAAAAAACTAAAAAAGCTAAAAACTAAAAAAAGAAAAAACTAAAAAAAAAACTGGGAATTGCACAAATATTTCAATATATTTTGACAATAGATTAAAGTAATTCGAAAACCTTAAAACAGATACCCCAAATTTGAGGTTTAATTTAAATTGTTGGAGCTTTAGCATGCTTGGCACGTAAAGATTTTTCCAAGTGTCAATGTTAGAATGAACATTGAGAAATTGAAGAAAACAAATCAATAAAAAGAAGAAACTAAAAAAAGAAAAAACTAAAAAAGAAAAAAAAACTAAAGAAGAAACTGTATCTATATATATAAAAATCTATCTTCTATATATATAAAAATAAGTTGTCTGTCCGTTACGCCAGATTATATCTTAAATATATATAAAAATGAAACTAAACTGAAAAGCAAACTGAAACTAAAAATGTAGAAACTGGTAATTGCATAAATATTTCTATATATTTTGACAATAGATTAAAGTAATTCGAAAACCTTATAACAGATATTTATAATTTTGAGTTTTATTATAAATTGTCGAGTGTTTGCATGCTTGGTACGTAAAATTTTTTTCTAACATCAATGTTAGAATGAACACTGAAAAATTGAAAAACATTGAAAAAGGTAGAAATGTTACCAAAAAGCAAAACCAGGCTTGCGGTTCAAAGAGAAATGGCCAGATTAAGAATGTGGCAATTTACGTCAACGAAGGCGTGTCGAGGAACTACCAGAGCAACGCGAAACCAGACTTGCTTCTGAAAGAGAAAGTAAAAAAAAGAAGGCGTGCCGAGGAATCAAAAGAACAGCAGGGAAACAGGCTTGAGGCTGATAGAGAAAGTAAGAAAAGAAAGCGTGCCGAGGAATCAGAGCAATCTGAAAGTTATCGCCTGGCATTCAGGTACAACCCAGTCGATGATTATAGCTTGAGTAGATGTGTTCAAATCGGGACAATGTCTAAAATTTGTCCCTATTGCAAGGCCTTGAAATTCAATGGTGAAACAATGGGAATGTGTTGCGCCTCAGGAAAAGTTAAACTTCCTCTATTGGCTGCACCACCAGAGCCATTGAAGACTTTCCTTACTGGAAATACGTCAGAATCTAAGCGGTTTTTGTCAAAAATCAGACAATACAACTCATGTTTCCAAATGACGTCGTTTGGAGCCCAAATCGAAAATCCAGATCAATTTATGTCTACTTTCAAAGTAAAAGGGCAAATTTATCATAAAGCAGGGTCCCTTCTACCATTCTCAGGCGAGAATCATAAATTTTTACAATTGTACTTCATCAGTGATAGAAATTCTGAATTGAATGCACGTTGCGAAATTTCTCCCAACGTTGAAAGGACAATCGTTTCCCAATTGCAACATCTTTTCCACGAAAATAATAAGTTAGTGCGTCTGTTCAAAAACAGCCATCGATTTGATGCCTACTGATACTCATAAAATTGTTATTTCCGCTGACAAAACGCCTCCTGGCCAACATGTGCGTAGATACAATGCTCTGCATTTATAAATGTAAGTTGTTTGTGGGTTATGTCTGTCTGTCTGTCTGTCGAGTGACGTCGTGTTTGTCCGCATATGACGTCTGAATTATTTCACACTAATACAAAAGAAGAAAAAAAACTAAAAAAGGTAAAAACTACAAAAAAAACTAAAAAGAAAAAAAAACTAAAAAAGCTAAAAAACTAAAAAAAAACTAAAAAAAAGGTAAAAAGCTAAAAACTAAAAAAAACTGAAAAAACTAAAAAAAGGCAAAAACTAAAAAAAAAAACTAAAAACTAATAAAAAAACTAAAAAAGCTAAAAAACTAAAAAAACTAAAAAAACTAAAAAAAGGTAAAAAACAAAAAAAAACTAAAAACTAAAAAAGAAAAAACTAAAAAAAAGGAAAAAACTGAAAAATAAGAGAAAAAGAAAACTAAAAAAATATTAATAAATATAAAAGATATAAATATAAATATAATATAAATTAGCAATCAACAAAGCACCGAGACACAAATGACGACCGGGACACAGGGAGTATAAATGACGACCAGGACATAAGTAAAAACAAAAAAACTAAAAAAAACTAAAAAAATGGTAAAAACTACAAAAAAACTAAAAACTAATAAAAAAACTAAAAAATCTAAAAATCCAAATAAACTAAAAAAGAAAAAAAAGAAAAAAGGAAAAAAAATAAAGGAGAAAAACAAAACTAAAAAACGAATGTATATACAGACCGGGACACCGGGATACAAATGACGACCGGGACACAGGGAATATAAATGACGACCGGGACACAGGGACACAACTACAATGGGGACGCCGGGGGGCACAGGGGGATATAAATGACGACCGGGACACCGGGACACAAGGAATATAAATGACGCCCGGGACACTCAAAGAGAAATCACAGACTGGAACACCGGGGACACAAATGACGACCGGGACACAGGGAATATAAATGACGACCGGGACACAGGGACATAACTACAAAGGGGACGCCGGGGTGCACAGGGGGATATATAAATGACGATGGCGACTCAGGGAATGGTCGATTAGCAATCACCATCAACAAAGCTCAAGGGCAATCATTAGAATCATGAGGTATAGATCTGAATACGGATTGTTTTCCCATGGACCATTATATGTTGCATGTTCAAGAGTCGGTAAACCTGACAATCTATTTATATGCACAGACAATGGGACAGCAAAGAATGTTGTATATTCGCAAGTTTTACGTAGTTAAAAACATATATATATATATATATATATATATATATATATATATATATATATATATATATATATATATATATATACTCGCTGTTGGGGTGGCGCTTCGCGCCACCCCAACACCTAGTTGGTGGGGGCGCTTCGCGCCCCCCCCAAGCCCCCCCGCGCGCGTAAGTCGTTACGCGCCATAATAGTTACGCGCCATTGTAGTTGTGTCCCTATGTCCCACCTGTGAATATAGATAGATATATATATAACACCTAGTTGGTGGGGGCGCTTCGCGCCCCCCCAAGCCCCCCCCGCGCGCGTAAGTCGTTACGCGCCATAATAGTTACGCGCCATTGTAGTTGTGTCCCTATGTCCCACCTGTGAATATAGATAGATATATATATATGGTTTTAACTACGTAAAACTTGCGAATATACAACATTCTTTGCTGTCCCATTGTCTTTGCATATAAATAGATCCCCGTTGTAGTTGTGTCCCTGTGTCCCGGTCGTCATTTATATTCCCTGTGTCCCGGTCGTCATTTGTATCCCGGTGTCCCGGTCTGTATATACATTCGTTTTTTAGTTTTGTTTTTCTCCTTTATTTTTTTCCTTTTTTTTTTCTTTTTTAGCTTATTTAGAATTTTAGATTTTTTATTTTTTTTATTAGTTTTTAGTTTTTTTTTCTTTTTAGTTTTTTTGTACCGGTCGTCATTTATATCCCCCTGTTTCCCCCGGTGTCCCCGTTGTAGTTGTGTCCCTGTGTCCCGGTCGTCATTTATATTACCTGTGTCCCGGTCGTCATTTGTATCCCGGTGTACCGGTCTGTATATACATTCGTTTTTTAGTTTTGTTTTTCTCCTTTATTTTTTTCCTTTTTTTTTCTTTTTTAGTTTATTTAGATTTTTAGATTTTTTAGTTTTTTTATTAGTTTTTAGTTTTTTTTGCTTTTTAGTTTTTTTGTAGTTTTTACCTTCTTTTTAGTTTTGTTAATTTTTTTTTTTTACTTATGTCCTGGTCGTCATTTATACTCCCTGTGTCCCGGTGCTTTGTTGATTGCTAATCGAACATTCCTTTTGTCCTGGTCGCTTTCTCTTTGAGTGTCGTCATTTATTAGTTTTTTCCTTTTTTTTTTTAGTTTTTTTATTGGGTTTTTTACCTTTATTTTAGCTTATTTTTCAGTTTTTTCCTTTTTTTTAGTTTTTTTTTATTTTTTATTTTTTTTAATTTTTTACCTTTTTTTAGTTTTTTTAGTTTTTTTAGTTTTTTAGCTTTTTTACTTTTTTTATTAGTTTTTAGTTTTTTTTTTTGTAGTTTTTGCCTTTTTTTTAGTTTTTTCAGTTTTTTTTTTTAGTTTTTTATTGGTTTTTACCTTTATAGTTTTTTTAGTTTTTTAGCTTTTTTATTTTTTTTATTAGTTTTTAGTTTTTTTGTAGTTTTTGCCTTTTTTAGTTTTTTCAGTTTTGACGTCACCTAATCCAGTTTTTTCAGGTGACGTCACCTGACACATCCATCCATCCATCCACAGACAGACAACTTATTTTTATATATATAGATTTATTAGTTTTTTCCTTTTTTTTTTAGTTTTTTATTGGTTTTTTACCTTTATTTTAGCTTATTTTTCAGTTTTTTTCCTTTTTTTTAGTTTTTTTTTTATTTTTTATTTTTTTTAATTTTTTACCTTTTTTTAGTTTTTTTAGTTTTTTTAGTTTTTTAGCTTTTTTACTTTTTTTATTAGTTTTTAGTTTTTTTTTTGTAGTTTTTGCCTTTTTTTAGTTTTTTCAGTTTTTTTTTTAGTTTTTTATTGGTTTTTACCTTTATAGTTTTTTTAGTTTTTTAGCTTTTTTATTTTTTTTATTAGTTTTTAGTTTTTTTTGTAGTTTTTGCCTTTTTTTTAGTTTTTTCAGTTTTGACGTCACCTAATCCAGTTTTTTCAGGTGACGTCACCTGACACATCCATCCATCCATCCACAGACAGACAACTTATTTTTATATATATAGAAGATATCTATCTATATTCACAGGTGGGACATAGGGACACAACTACAATGGCGCGTAACTAATATGGCGCGTAACGACTTACGCGCGCGGGGGGGGCTGGGGGGGGGGGGCGCGAAGCGCCCCCACCAACTAGGTGTTGGGGTGGCGCGAAGCGCCACCCCAACAGCTAGTATATATATATATATATATATATATATATATATATATATATATATATATATTCACAGGTGGGACATAGGGACACAACTACAATGGCGCGTAACTAATATGGCGCGTAACGACTTACGCGCGCGGGGGGGCTTGGGGGGGCGCGAAGCGCCCCCACCAACTAGGTGTTGGGGTGGCGCGAAGCGCCACCCCAACAGCTAGTATATATATATATATATATATATATATATATATATATATATATATGTATATACTAGCTGTTGGGGTGGCGCTTCGCGCCACCCCAACACCTAGTTGGTGGGGGCGCTATATATATATATATATATATATATATATGTATATACTAGCTGTTGGGGTGGCGCTTCGCGCCACCCCAACACCTAGTTGGTGGGGGTGCTTCGCGCCCCCCCCCCCCCCCCCCCCCCCAAGCCCCCCCGCGTGCGTAAGTCGTTACGCGCCATATTAGTTACGCGCCATTGTAGTTGTGTCCCTATGTCCCACCTGTGAATATAGATATATATATATATATATATATATATATATATATATATATATATATATATATATATATATATATATATATATATATATATATATATATATATATATATATATATATATATATATATATATATATATATATATATATATATATATATATATATATATATATATATATATATATATATATATATATATATATATATATATATATATATATATATATATATATATATATATATATATATATATATATATGTTTTTAACTACGTAAAACTTGCGAATATACAACATTCTTTGCTGTCCCATTGTCTGTGCATATAAATAGATTGTCAGGTTTACCGACTCTTGAACATGCAACATATAATGGTCAATGGGAAAACAATCCGTATTCAGATCTATACCTCATGATTCTAATGATTGCCCTTGAGCTTTGTTGATGATGATTGCTAATCGACCATTCCCTGAGTCGCCATCGTCATTTATATATCCCCCTGTGCACCCCGTTGTCCCCTTTGTAGTTATATCCCTGTGTCCCGGTCGTCATTTATATTCCCTGTGTCCCGGTCGTCATTTGTGTCCCGGTGTCCCAATCTCTGATTTCTCTTTGAGTGTCCCGGGCGTCATTTATATTCCTTGTGTCCCGGTGTCCCGGTCGTCATTTATATCCCCCTGTTTGTATCCCCCCTAAATTAGTATACATTGTCGCAAAATCGAAAAACTCAATTCTTTTAGCTGAAACCATTGTTAAAGAATCTATCACCTGCAGTGAATTATTAACCCTCCAATATGGATTAAAATTCGAAAATTTTTTAATACCAGAACAATAGGTTTTAAGTTTATTTACAATTTCCTTTAAAATTAAAGAGAGGTCAGTAGCAGCAATGCGGGTTGGACATTTAGCTGCTCCAGCAATAAACCGTGGTTTAGGGGGATTCTTATGAAACTTTACAGTCCAATATAGGAAAGGGAACTTTTTATCATTGTCATTTATTTTAATATTAAAATTTTTAAAAAGTATTTCTTCGGTCTTTTCAATTAAATTCTCATCCTCTATATTTACCTTTTCGTAAACATTAGTTGTGCATAACTCCCTTTTTAAGATATCACAATACAGCTTCTGACAAATTATGGCAAAATTATTATTAGCTTTATCCACTGGCACAATTACAAATTCATTCTTTAGATTAGCAATTGCTTGTTTAATCTTCGCATTATAAAATAGTGATTTAGCGTTACTATGTTTTAAGTTAGAATATATTTTATTTCTTATTCTACTAATAATAAAATTCTTCCAACTTTGAAAACTCTCTTTATTTTTATTCTCTTTTACTTGTCCTACTAAACGTAAAAAACGATCGAGAGGACATAGGAAAAATAATAGAAAAAATGAATTAGATGTACATATGCTTTCTATAGATCTATACCAGCTACTTGAATCTAGGGGTATAATTTCTGTAATTAAATGTCTAAATAATTTATCCAAGAGGAATTTAATCAATCTTTTCTGGATTGTTAAGAATAATACAGCTCTTGATTATAATTTTAAAGTAATATGTGATACAATTTGCATTCTAACTAAAATGAAATTTATTTCAAAAAAGAAAAAGTTCGATAAGATTAGTAATAAGGATAACAGATTATATTTACCTATTAATTTTACTTGTAAGCACATTGAAGATATTAATTTACCGGAAATTTTAAATCAGCGGCATGTGAAACAGGCCCTTCCTAGTAATTTGAATTATAATGATAGTCCAGTTTTAACTTATAAATTTTCAAAAACTATTGGGCAAATTATTTTTAATTATAATTTAATACTAAAAAGACTAGATAGTGATATAAATTGGAAACCGGTTTGTAATTGTAAGCAACTTGGCCCATTTGTAAATCCTACTTACAAACATGTTATGACAGGGGACTTGTCAATAATAAAGCAAGATGATCTTCAAATTATAATGCATAAAGGGGCTAATTTCCGTCTTTCTCATCATCTGAAACCATCGAGTGTTCTTGATGGCTTGGAAAATGACTTTGATTTATTTATTGATAAGTGGTGTAAGAAAGAGAATAAAAACAAAGAGAGTTTTCAAAGTTGGAAGAATTTAATTATTAGTAGAATAAGAAATAAAATATATTCTAACTTAAAAAATAGTAACACTAAATCACTATTTTATAATGCGAAGATTAAACAAGCAATTGCTAATCTAAAGAATGAATTTGTAATTGTGCCAGTGGATAAAGCTAATAATAATTTTGCCATAATTTGTCAGAAGCTGTATTGTGATATCTTAAAAAGGGAGTTATGCACAACTAATTTTTACGAAAAGGTAAATATAGAGGATGAAAATTTAATTGAAAAGACTGAAGAAATACTTTGTAAAAATTTTAATATTAAAATAAATGACAATGATAAAAAGTTCCCTTTCCTATATTGGACTGTAAAGTTTCATAAGAATCCCCCTAAACCACGGTTTATTGCTGGAGCAGCTAAATGTCCAACCCGCATTGCTGCTACTGACCTATCTTTAATTTTAAAGGAAATTGTAAATAAACTTAAAACCTATTGTTCTGGTATTAAAAAATTTTTCGAATTTTAATCCATATTGGAGTGTTAATAATTCACTGCAGGTGATAAATTCTTTAACAATGGTTTCAGCTAAAAGAATTGAGTCTTTCGATTTTGCTACAATGTATACTAATTTATCACTTAATGTAGTGTTTGATATATATATATCTATCTATATATATATAAATAAGTTGTCTGTCTGTGGATCAGGTGACGTCATGTTTCTCTGTCGACTGACGTCATGAAGTTAGTTGTCGTCATTTTTGCTATGACGGTGACGTCATTAAAGATATTTAAGACATATATGTTCACGTAGAAATCTATTAATGTTTAAGTTTAAAATGACTGATGAACTTACAATGAAAAAAGCCGATGAAGATGCTCAAAGAGTCTATGCCAAAAAACTTGCTGCTGATAGAGAAAGTCAGAAAAGAAAGCGTGCCGAGGAATCAAAAGAACAGCAAGGAAACAGGCTTGAGGCTAAAAAAGCTAGAAAAAAAGAAAAACAAAAAAGAAAAACACTAGAAGAGCTAAAAAACTAAAAATAAGAAAAAAACGAAAAAAAAAGAAGAAAATAATAAAAAAACTAAAAAAAAACCTAAAAAACTAAAAAAAAGAAAAAACAATGAAAAAGGTAAAAAACTAAAAAGAAAAAAAGCTAAAATAACTACCAGAGCTACAAAATAAAAAAAGAAAAAACTATAAAAAAAATTAAAGTATGTTTGTTTTTTTGTATGTTTGAGGGTTTTCATATGACGGCTGAAAAATAAAGAAAAAAATTAAAGAAAAAGCTAAAAATGAAAAAAAAAACAAAAAAAAGAAAACAGAAAGAGAAAAACTAAAAAAAATAAAAAAAACAAAAAAAGAAAAAACTAAAAAATTTTTTTTAGTTTTTAGTTTTTTTAGTTTTTTATCTTTTTCAGTTTTTAATTTTTAAATTTATTTTATCTTTCTTTTTCTTCTGTATTTTCTTGTTTTTTTCCTATATTTTACATGTTTATTTATATAGATAGTTAGATTTACTTTTTTTGCTTGGTTCAAACTACATATAAGGCAAATTGTTAATACGTTCGTTCTTGAAAAAAATGTGTTTTTTAATAAAATTTTAAAAGATAATAAAGCGAAACCTAGCAAAGCGGCATTTGTTGCAGGAAAGGACAAAAGCAGAAAATACAAATTTGCAGAATATTTTCATGTTGTGAAAACCATTGCAAAGGCCTTTTTAAAGCCTGGTGACAGTGTCTGTATTGTTGCCACCAATCGTCCCGAAAAGTGTTTTTTACATTTTTGGTGCTATTAAAGCAGGTGTGATAGCCGTAGGAATCTACCCGAAATACAAAAGGGAAACTAAAGTGTATTGTGTTAAAAATTGTTCTGCAAAGCTTCTTATTTTAGAAAATAAGGAGCTGCTTAATGAACAAGGAAAGATTGACGAAAAAATACCACAAATAAATATACAATTACCATCGTTACCGCAAAGTGACTCGAACTCACATCTTTCGAATTTGAAAGAGAGTATTAAAGCCAATGTGCTGCGGTAACTGTTAATATAGAGTGTATTGTCGAATATATGATTAATATAGAGTGATAGAGAAAATGAAAAAGAACTGAAACATGTTGTCCTTATTTTTTTATTTAGTTTTTCTTTAGTTTTTCAGAGTGTTTATATATATATATATATATATATATATATATATATATATATATATATATATATATATATATATATATATATATATATATATATGTATATATATGAAGAGAAGGATTAAGTTGAGACCTTAGGCAAGTATTTTCTTAGGAGGGAAGCAAGGGATACCGAACTTTGTGATGTAGGGAAGGGATATCCAATCCTTATCTAAGATACTTTGTAGCTGGACGTTTATTAAATGCTGATACTAAAATGATTTTCTAGACTTGGACAAGCATATACTTTCTTTAACGGTATTCTTTCGAAAGGCTTTGCTGGTAGTCCTCTAAAGACAAAGCAAAAATGTATAGCGAAATCACTGTTTGCTCATAAAATAATTTGGTCTCTTTAACAGTTTACCTTATACTCTTGGTTTTCCTCTCACCTAAGAAATGTTCAAATGAAAGCAAATACTTGTAGCCCTGCTTATAAGAATTTACTTAAGTACCTATTTTGAATATATAACATTAAGAATGGTAAATTTTATTTTTAGCAAAATATTAATAATGTTCTAACAAGTTGAAAGTCACTCAAAAATGAAGCTTTATTCCAGAAGAGGAGATCAAAGAATTTTACTTGGGGATTAGTCTTAATATAACTTAAGAAATCGTCAAAGGGTACTCCACGTAGTTGTTTTTGCTACTTCCCCTCTATGGATAATGAACCTCCCTGGAATAATCTTTTTCCCCCAAAAGACTAATGAAATGTTCTGAACTCAACTTCGCTGCTATACATCTCTAAGCTGCAGAATATCTTTACAGTATGAAAGATTTGTGGATTAATCAACTGTCAGAAATTAAAAGATAATAAGTCCTGTAACATTATTTATTTGTTTTTTGAAATAACATATAAGACATTCAATTCTATATTTTGGCTAATTACTTATGGATAAAAAAAATACAGGCATAGGTTTATACACTGAACATAATTCCAAATGCCTACTCTCGACAAAAAGAAAAACTAGGCTTAAGTTGTTTTTATCTTAGTTTTGTGTTTAAAAAAAATGAAAGTCTTGGGCTAGCAAAACAGAATTTCTGTTTAATAGGTTTTAAAAATTAACATGTTTTTGACAAAGAACTGAGATTCATTTGAATTGAAAAAAATGAAAGGTGACAAATTTTGCATTATCTTTTTATTTATCTCTCTATAACCTTGTACTGTCACATATATTTTTTTTTGTGTATTTTTATTGCAAATTTTATTACATTTGCCGCAATATTAGCAAAACACATACAAGTGACTATGTGGCTAGAGCAATACCTTTTATACAATTAATGAGATCATAGCAATATTACCATGTATTTCTTCTGCTCTTTAAATGCATATGAATGTGACGTTGTTAACATAAGAAAATGTTTAAATTCAGCCTCTACAGTATATTCAGTCAAAGGGTACATCTCTTCTTCATTACAAAACAATTTACTGACATGACCCACCAATGGGACCTGTTCTCCAAGCTGGGAATCACGGGGATAGAACATCAATGTGATTACGCATTCATGGAGCACTTTATAAAATAGTAGAGCCTATACTGCTGTCCAAAATTGAAAGATAGGTTAATGAGTTCCATAAACTTATATTGATTTTGTAAAAAACAGGATCTGAAACAATTAGAGCTTACACTAGCTAATACTATATTTATCAGTAAAAAAAAAAAATTATGAGGCGTAAAAATTTATCGTTATGTTTATGTATTAAAAATAGCTAAGAAAACTTTACTTTCCCCTTCAATTTTTGCTTGTAAAATCGATACGAATGTTTACTCATGTTTGGTAAAACTCAAGTTCAATCTACACTGCACACAAAATTACTAAATATCGGAAATAGATCAGCGAGCTATTCAATTATCGCTCTCGTCCATGGTGTTAGAATGTCATTACGAAAAATTAACTCTGGTCCGTGAAAAATCTCAATAAATCCTCGGTCTTGGTTTTACTTCTTAGCGTAAACAGTGTGGTATTCAATAGTTATTTTTACCTATGGTATTAGAATGTCATTGAGACAAATAAACCTTGGTCTATGAAAAATATAAAAAAATTACCAGCCTTAGTTTCACCTCATAGCGTAAACAATGAGGCATCCAATAGTCATTCTAATTAAGAAAAATAAAGCTACCCACCCCTGGATATGGCTCTCTGTGGGATCGATACTTTATAAAATTAGTATGCTGCAGGAGCATATATGAATAGTACTTGATAACCGAGAATAGATTTTCATTGGCACTAACTCCAGTCCTTTGTCTCCCATAGCCCCAAATGTGTAAAGTAACAAAAACTACAGTAAATGTTCTTGCAAAAGGGTACCCAAGCTTACTCTACCTTAAGTACACAGGAATTTACAGTTATTTCGTCTATTTACTTGATGTCTTTCCGAGGGTACCAGAATTTGGTATCTATTACAAGACTGGATGAAGGGGGCTTATGGGGTTTGAACACCCCCGCCCTCGAAAGGAATTTTCAACTAATAAAAATGTAATAAAAATAAATAAAAACAAATGTTGGTGGATTTTTTTATTTTATATTTCCCCCCTCCCCGGAAAAACTTCTTTTGTAACACACTCCATGAAAATAATTCTGGATACGGCCGTGAGCTGTTATACCAAGTTTAGATCCCTTTAGGTTATTGAATAATAAAGCTACCATCCCAATTCCCGATCCAAAAGGTACTTGTTCAGATACCAAAGGGTTCAATTTTAATGACAACAATGGATACTTATTTAATCTTTTGTAACCTTTCTTTACCTTTCTATTATGATTTAACCTTTCTTTCAGGTAGTCGCAGCTGTTAGAATAAATTTGAGATTCAATGTTTATTTTTAATGCTTCAACTTGTCTTAAATTATTCTTAAAGATTGTGTGTTCATACTTGACATACCAAAACAGACGCTTTTGTGTACAGAATTATCAAAAGCAATACTGATTCGTTTTATTTATTACAACCAGTCACTAAGCACCTAGCTGCAAGACGCTGCTTGTTGTAGCACCTAATTGCAGCTTGTTGCAGCACCGTCTTGCGGCACCTAGCTGCAAGACGCCGCTGCAAAACCACGATTTGTGTTGAAAAACGTACAAAATATGATTATCTTCTCATGCTTATAAATGCTGAAATAAGTTAACATATATCAAGAAATCCATTTCACTGAATTATCTGGTAAAGAGCAGTTTAGCATTGGCTATTTGTTGTGAACCCAGAATATGTCATCCACTCTCCAATTTGTCCAGTCGTTAGGGAGCCTTCTGCAGTTTTTGCTAACGTAGACTGTATAATTCAATGATAACAGAAAAACCAATCTATCTAAATCTTCTGTTTGACATGGATTTGCAGATATATGTCTGCCACGGAACATTAGACCCCATTCCCTAAAAATGTACGGGATATGCCAAACTTCAAATAAATTCGGATCATACAAAGATTTGCATTCGAATCCCTCTAAAATATAGAACAAAATTAATTTTTCCGAAATAAATTTGTAAAAATCTGTAAATTCATTATTTCTTTTAATATTCTATAAAATTGATAAGCTCCAATAAATCGACAAGCAATATTCTAATATTAGAGCTTTAGATTTATATAGATATAGAGCTTAATATTTAGCTTTAGACCACTGCTAAAGCTAAGGTGTATCCAAAAAAGGAAAATAAGGATGATGAACGAAAATAATAGGAATAATAGAAAAAAGACAGGATGGCTAGTTGTCCTCTATAACTTTTCAATCTTGAAGGGGAACTAGAGCTTTCAATTTCCAAAATAAGTCTCCTATAAAGTTTATACGACTACGCTTTCCATAAGAATCTTCTTCGCCTTCGGAGCATAACATACAACCCTTTGTTTCCAGGTTCTTGGACGGTTGTTTCGATCCTTAAGACCTCGTTATATGATATTTAGAATATTTTGGACAGAACAGCTATTTCAGAGTTTCTATCGGATACTTTTAAGGGAAAAGAAAACATGGAGTAGGGGATTGTTGTCCTTCCATCACTTACGACTGTTAAAAAGGATACTAGGGCTTATGAGTTCAAAATGAAGGAGCCACATCCAAATTTGTGAATCGGGACATAACTCTAAAACATAGAACAAAATCAATTTTACCGAAATAAATTTGTAAAAATTTTCAAATTCTTATTTTACTTCTATAAAATTGATAAGCTCTTCAATGAATCGACAAGCAGTATTTTGATTCTTGATATTTATGAGCTCTTTGGTGCTAGAAGCAGCAAGCCTTTTCCCTAATTTTAGAACACGACTAAAGCTAGGGCATAACAAAAAAGGAAAATTAGGCAGAGGAAACATAGGAGAAGAATCAGATATACGTGAAAAATGATTTACACAACTTAATTCCATTATTTATGTTCATTCAAAATCATCTGATTTTATTATTTTATTATCCATCAGTTATTTTTTTATTTAAATTGTCCTGGAATTTCTTTTTTTTAGGGCTCTCGATGGAGAGGGATTCCAGCCGCAGAAGGAATGATTTTACTCACCATGCGTAACTCACCATGCGTACTTACCCTTTTTCTACTGGTACCAAAATTTTGGCTGGGAATCCCAATTTTTTTCTTCTGTCCTTTATATAACTACACTAGCTGTTCGGGTGGCGCTTCACGCCGCCCCAACACCTAGTTGGTGGGGCGCTTCGCGCCCCCCAAGCCCCCCCGCGCGCGTAAGTCGTTACGCGCCATATTAGTTACGCGCCATTGTAGTTGTGTCCCTGTGTCCCACCTGTGAATATAGATAGATTTATATATGTGTTTCAAACTACGTAAAAATTCCGAATAAACAACATTCTTGGCTTTCCCATTGTCTGTGCATAAACAAAGCCGTATGTACTAATAATGACGTCATATGCAAACGCTCTTTTTACAAACAAACAAACATGCATACACACAACTCGTTTTTATATAGATAGATAGATAGATAGATACAATACAAATTAACTGTGTAAAACTTGCGAATATACAACATTCTTCGCTGTCCAATTGTCGCTGCATATAAATAGATTGTCAGGTTTACCGACCCTCGAACATGCAACGTACAATTGTCCAATGGAAAAACAATCAGTATTAAGATCTATACCACATTTTTCTAATGATTGACCTTGAGCTTTGTTAATGGCGATTGCAAATGCTAATCGAATTGGGAATTGCAATCTTTTAAATTGAAAACTCAGATCCGTTGTAATCATGGGAATGCGAGGAATAAGAACAGCCTCACCCTCAAAAGGCCCTGTCAAATCAGCAGGTAGTTGTATACGTCCTGAAATTGAGTCTACTGGGAGCTTTCCGTTTCCGATTGCCAGCAATTGATCTGAAAATGTTTGACCAGAGTCATCGTTTTGCAATCGGACACGCATATTTGTAGTTAATTTTAATGTTTTTACGTGTGCCCATAAATTAGAATTTTTCAGGCAAGCATTCATTTCGTCTGCAGGAGTTGATCTAGGTATTATAGGTAATGTTTGCCTGAAATCTCCCGCAAGCAATATTAATGTGCTGCCAAAGGGTTTCGACTTCCCTCGAAAATCTTTCAAGCATTGATCCCGAGCCTCGAGTTATTTTTTGTGTGCCATTGTGCACTCATCCCAAATGATGAGTTTGCATTGCTGCAATACTTTACCCATCCCAGATGATTTGGAAATATTGCACGTGGGAGTTTCTGTAGAATGCAAATTCAGAGGCAATTTCAAAGCGGAATGAGCAGTTTTTCCACCAGGCAGCAATGTTGCGGCTATTCCGGACGACGCAATTGCCAACGCTATATCATTTTTTGATCGAATTGATGCCAGAATCAGTTTTATCACAAACGTTTTACCAGTACCTCCTGGCGCATCCAATTCGCACGCGTCATTGATGCAGTTATCCCAGTGTCTGTCATTCTCCAATAAATTCAGAGCTTGGCTTGCACTAAGGTAAGTGTCATGTATAGTACCGTTTACAGTTCTCAAATGCTCAAAGGATGTCGGACCGGGTACATTCACCAAAAGCAGGCGTAGAAAGAAGCATTCATGTTGATTGGGGTGAACGGTGTAGAGTCTTCCTATCGTGGTATCTTTGAAGATGGTAGGTTGGCCGTCAATTGACTTACCCTGTTTTCAACGTTCAAATACTTTATTTTTAGTATTCCACGTGTAATACGAAGGCACTTCAGTATACAGCAGTTTTTTTTGCAAAAGAATCATTTTTGCAAAGCGAAAAGAAAGCGGTTAACTTTGTATACGGTGGATTCAGGGCTCTTTGTTGCACGTTGGTTTCCGAGAAATAAACACGTTGACCATTCTGTAAATGTACCGCTAAGTGAACAACAGCTGGACTACGTTCATGTATCGGAAATGAAAGAATTCGCCAAACAGCTTCATTACTACTTATGTATCTTCCAGCCTTATATTGTACGATTTCGTCAATATCTTTGATTTCGGGCTGCAAGCCAAAAATTGCCATGTCACTGCCTCTGTTGACGTATTTACATATGTATTTGATTGCCTTTACGGAGTTACAGTATTCAACGTTTATGTTTGCATTAAATGTTTTTGATAATAATGGGGAATATGGAACAACCCACTGGTTATCTACTTCGATGATGGTACCGTTACGCTTCTTTATTATTGCTGTTTTACCGCCATCTTCAGTAGATCTTCTTCTATATTGTGGGTAACCATCATTGCCAGTAATTGTGTTGGATACTAAAAGTCGAGGATATTGCTTTGTGCACCTTCCTTTGGCCAAGCATGGTGAATTTTCGTTCAGTGCACCGCAAAGTCCATGTATCATATTTTTTACAATAATATCATGTAACCACTTATCGACATTTTCATCAGGTATTTCAGCGGAAATCACATCATCAATTTCGTTCGAAGTAATTTTTTTATGTAGCCAGATTAGTATATGTGCGTGTGGCAAACCTCGTTTTTGCCATTCCACTGAGTACATCCAGCATCGCACTGACCCAAACACTTCAAGTTTTACTATGACGTATTTACATATGTATTTATCAGTGATTTCAACTTTTGCCGGAAGACACGGGCCGTAATCGACTGACTTACCCTGTTTTCGACGTTCAAATACTTTATTTTTAGTATTCCACGTGTAATACGAAGGCACTTCAGTATACAGCAGTTTTTTTGCAAAAGAATCATTTTTGCAAAGCGAAAAAAAAGCTGTTAATTTTGTATCCGGTGGATTCAGGGCTCTTTGTTGCACGTTGGTTTCCGAGAAATAAACAGGTTGACCATTCTGTAAATGTACCGCTAAGTGAACAACAGCTGGACTACGTTCATGTATCGGAAATGAAAGAATTCGCCAAACAGCTTCATTACTGCTTATGTATCTTCCAGCCTGATATTGTACGATTTCGTCGAAATCTTTGATTTGGGCTGCAAGCCAAAAACTGCCATGTCACTGCCTTTGTTGACGTATTTACATATGTATTTATCAGTGATTTCAACTTTTGCCGGAAGACACGGGCCGTAATGTCATGTCTATGAACCGCCGATTGTCCTTGAAGTAAAAGCTGCAGTATCTCGTCCCAAGATGATTCCTCGGCACGCTTTCTTTTCTTACTTTCTCTATCAGCAGAAAGCCTGATTTCTTGCTGTTCTTGTGATTCTTCGGCACGCCTTCTTTTTTCACTTTCTCTTTTAGCAGCAACTCCGGTTCATGGTGCTCTGGTAGTTCCTCGGCACGCCTTCTTTTTCACTTTCTCTTTTAGCAGCAAGTCTGCTTTCGCGTTGCTCTGGTAGTTCCTCGGCACGCTTTCTGTTCTTTCTTTCTCTATCAGCCCCAAGCCTGTTTCCTTGCTGTTCTTTTGATTCCTCGGCACGCTTTCTTTTCTTACTTTCTCTATCAGCAGCAAGTTTTTTGGCATAGACTCTTTGAGCATCTTCATCGGCTTTTGCCATTGTAAGTTCATCAGTCATTTTAAACTTAAACATTAATAGATTTTTACGTGAACATATATGTCTTAAATATCTTTAATGGCGTCACCGTCATAGCAAAAATGACGACAACTAACTTCTTGACGTCAGTCGACACAGAAACATGACGTCACCTGACAGACACACAGACAGACAACTTATTTTTATATATATAGATTGCGTAGCAACTTTAATGGTATCGCAGGTTTTTACGGCACTTGGTATATGGGGGGGGGAGAGTTGGGGGACGGTTAATTTGGGAAAAATTAGAAAAAATGAGGTGTTTTTAACTTACGAACGGGTGATCAGATGTCTATTAAATCTGATATTCAAAAGGATCTTGTGTCTTAGAGCTTTTATTTTAAATCTCGACTGGATCCGGTGGAATTGGAGGGAGTTAGAGGAGGAAACATAACATATTAGAAAACGCTTAGAATGGAGGGATCAGGATGAAACTTAGTGGGAAAAATAAGCACAAGTCCTAAATACGTGTTTGATATAGCTGGAATAGATTCACTCTCTTTGGGGGAGTTGGAGGGGAGGGTAAATTCTGAAAAATTAGAAAATAAGAGGTATTTTTAACTTATGAAGGAGTTATTGGATCTTAATGAAATTTCTATATTTAGGAGGACCTCTTAACTAAAATCCCTTATTTAAACCCCGGCCAAGTTCAGTGTCATTGGTGGGAGTTGTGGAGGGGGAACTGGAAATCTTGGAAAAGGCTTAGAGTGGAGAGATCAAGATGAAACTTGGTGGGAAGAATAAGTACAAGTCCCAAATACGTGACTGAAAAAAACAGACCGGATCTTCTCGCTTTAGAGGAGTTGGGGGGGGGGGGATTTATTTAAAAAATTAGAAAAAATAAGGTATTTGTAACTTATGAACAGGTGATCAGATCTTAATGAAATTTGATATTTAGAAAGATCTTGTGCTTAAGAGCTCTTATTTTAAATTCCCAACCAGATCTGGTGATATTGGAGCCAGCTGGAAGGGGAGACTGGAAATTTTGGAAAACGTGAAAATTGAGGTATCTTTATCTTACAAATGGGCGATCAGATCTAAATGAAACTTTATATATAGAAAGATCTTATATCTGAGGCACTTATGTATAAAAATTGGAATTTTGCATTTTTCCACAGAAATAATCACAAATGCACGTCAATTTGTTATTTTGCTTTTTTCAGGGGTGATTCTATCGAGCCATTGGTCCTGGAAAATCCGTGCACTGTTCATTAAAACAGACATTTAAAATTCTAGTGCCCTTTTCGAATACCCAAACAAATTGTTCCATGGAAAAGTGACATTTTCCGCCTGTTTATGGCACCAAAGTTTTATTTCACCGCAGCAAAGACAAAGTTTCTGTCAGCTGGAAATTTTTAGATAGTCTATATATTGACTATATATTGAGTATATATAAGACTATATACAGTGAATATATTTCAGACTATATATTGAACTTCCTAATTTCAGGAAAAGTAATGCCGCACCATGGCACATTCGTTTACTAGGAAAGTCAAAGATTCAACATAATATAGATTATTAATATAGAAATTTATTTTACAGCTTCATTTAAATAATTTGATTCACTTGATCAAACAGTTGTAACGAACTGTAGTAAGGAGCGACCCGGCTCATTCAAATAGATAAAGACAGACACTGGTAAAAAAAAAAACACCCAGAGAGTGAAAGATACAAAAAAATATACAAACACCCAGATTCAGACATAGAATCAGCCAAAGACAGACAAAGGGGTAAGCAAACACCCATTCCAGACACACAAGCACAGAGAGTTAGAGAGACAACAACATATACTAAAACACAAATTTGGACGTACAAAGAGGCAAAGACAGACACTTGGAACAAGCAAACACCCGACCAGACACACAGGCACGGAGAGTCAGAGAGACAAAAACACATAGAAACGCACAGATTCAGACATACAAACAGACAAAGACAGACGAGGTGACAAGCGAACACCCAACCAGACACACAGGCACAGAAAGTGAAAAGACAAAAACAAATTCAATAACACATATTTAGATATACAAACAGACAAAGAGTACAATGGAAACTAGTGAGCACCCACCAAGTCACCCAAGCACACAGAGTAAGAGAGACAAAAACAGACACATAAACACAGATTCAGACATACAAACAGACAAAGACGGCCAGTTAGAGAAGCAAATATCCACCTAGACACTCTGGCACAGACAGTGAGAGATACAAAAACAATTACAACACACAGATTTGGACATACAAACAGAAAATGACAAACACTGGGACAAGCAAACACCCACCCAGATACGCAAGCACAGGGAGTGAGAGAGACTAAAACACATACAAACAAACAATCGGATTCAGACGCACAAACAGACAAAGACACACACTGGGACAAGCAAACATCCGCCCGACACGCTCACACAAAGAGTGAAACAGACAAAACACACACAAACACACAGATTAAGAAATACAAACAAAGACAAACTTTGGGAACAAACTCCCGCCCAGTCACCCAGGCACAGAGATTGAGAGAGACAACAACACATACAAAGACACATAATTAAACATATAAAGAGACAAAGATGGACAATGGGACAAGGAAACACCCTTCTAGACACACATGCACATAGAGTAAAAGACATAAAAACACACAAATTTAGACAAAAAACAGACAAAGTTAGAATATTGGAAAAAAAACACCCGTCAAGACACACAAGCACAGAGAGTGAAAGAGAGAAAAACACATACAAACACACAGATTCAGTTATACAAACGGACAAAGAGAGACACTGGGACAAATAAACACCCAACCAGACGTACAGATACGAGAAGGAGAAAGACAAAAACACATACCAACACAAAAATTCAAACATGCAAACAGACAGACAGACACTGGGACAAGCAAAACCCGCCCAGACACACAGGAACAGAGGCTGTTTACCTGTCTCTCTCACTTTGCCTGTGTGCCTAAGTATGTGTTTGTATCTTTTCGTGTCTTTATTTGCTTGTTTGTGTGTCTGACAGTGTGTTTGTAGGTGTTTTGTGTCTGTCACTCTCACTATACCTGTGTGTCTGAACAGCTGTTTGCTTGTTTCTCTCGCTAACACTGTGAGTCTGAGCGAGTCTTTGCATGTTTCCATATCTATCTTTGTGTGTTTGTGTGTCTGAGTTTGTGTGTTTGTGGTTGTTTTTGTTTCTCTCACACTTTGCCTGTATGTCTGAGCAGCTGTTTGATTGTTTCTCTCACAATGCCTGTATTTCTGAGCGAATGTTCCATGTTTCAATGTCTGTCTTTTGTGCATTTGTGTGTCTGACTCCGTGTGATTGTAGGTATTTTGTCTCTTTCCTCTCTCTCTTTCTTTCTCTCTCTCTCTCACTCCCACCCTCTCTCTCTCTCTCTCTCTCTCTCTCTCTCTCGCTCATTACACCTATGTGTCTGAGTGGCTGTTAGCATATCTCTTTCACTGTCTCTGTCTGTCTGAGCAGATGTTTGCATGTTTTTGTGTCTGACTTGGTGTGTTTGTCGACATTTTTGTCTCTCTCTCTCTCTTTCTTCTCTCTCTCTCTCTCTCCCTCTCTCTCTCACTCTCTCTCTCACTCTCTCTCTCTCTCTCTCTCTCTCTCTCTCTCTCTCTCCCTCTCTCTCTCTCTCTTTCTCTCTCTCTCTCTCTCTCTCTCTCTCTTTCTCTCTCTCTCGCTCATTACACCTATGTGTGAGTGGCTGTTAGCATATCTCTTTCACTATCTCTCTCTGTCTGAGCAGATGTTTGCATGTTTTTGTGTCTGACTTGGTGTGTGTGTCGTCGTTTTTATATATCTCTCTCTCTCTATCTCTCTCTCTCTCGCTTTCTCTCTCTCTCTCTCTCTCTCTCTCTCTCTCTCTCTCTCTCTCTCTCTCTCTCTCTCACTGTTTTTTAGATTTTCTTTTTTTAGTTTTTTTCGATTTTCGTTTATTTTCATTTTTAGTTCTTTCTTCTTTCTTAATTTTTTTCTTTTTTAGTTCTTTTCTTTTTTTAGTTTTTTCTTTTTAGTTTTTCCTTTTTTTAGTCTGTTTTTTTTCTCTTTAGTTTTTCTTTGTTTTTTACCTTTTTTTGTTTTTAGTTTTTTCTTCTTTTTTTAAGTTTTCTTTTTATCCTTTATTTCTAATTTTTTCTTCTTTTATTTTTACTTTTTATGTTTTTTCCTTTTTTCTTTTTTTACTTGTTTTTTAGTTTTTTCTTTTTTCAAGTTTTTAGTTTTTCTTTTTTTTTCTTTTTTTGTCTTTTATTTTTTCTTTTTTTTTTCTTTTTTAGTTTTTTCTTTTTTAGTTGTTTCTTTTTTAGTTTCTTGTTTTTTTTCTTTTTTAGTTTTTCTTTTTATATTTATTAGTTTTTTAGTTTTTTTCTATTTTCTGTTATTTCTTTTTGATTTTTACTTTTTTATTTTTTAAGTTTTTCTTCTTTTCTTAGTTTTCTTTTCTTCTTTTTTAGTTTTTTTCCCCTTTTTAGTTTTTTTTTGTTTAGTTTTTTCTTTTTTAGTTTTTTTCTTTTTAATTTTTTTTACTTTTTTTCTTTGTAATTTTTTTTCTTTTTTTTCTTTTTTCTTTTCATTTTGTTTTTCCCTTTTTTAGTTTTTTCTAGTTTTTTTTTGTTTTTTAGTTTTATTTTTATTGTTTATTTTTTCCCTTTGTTTTTACAGAAGATAATGTAGCAGACGGAGAGACACTACATTTATATATATATATTTTCCTTTTTATGTTTTTCCCTTTTTTCTTTTTTACTTATTTTTTAGTTTTTTCTTTTTTCAAGTCTAGTTTTTTTTTTTTTTTCTTTTTTTGTCTTTTATTTTTTTTTCTTTTTTAGTTTTTTCTTTTTTAGTTGTTTCTTTTTTAGTTTCTTGTTTTTTTTTCTTTTTTAGTTTTTCTTTTTATATTTTTTAGTTTTTTTAGTTTTTTTCTATTTTCTGTTATTTCTTTTAGATTTTTACTTTTTTTCTTGTTTTTTTTTAGTTTGCTTTTTCTTCTTTTTTAGTTTTTTTCCCCCTTTTAGTTTTTCTTTTTTTTTTAGTTTTTTTTCTTTTTTAGTTTTATTTCATTTTAATTTTTTTTGGTTTTTTTCTTGTAATTTTTTTCTTTTTTTTCTTTTTTCTTTTCATTTTGTTTTTCCCTTTTTTAGTTTTTTCTAGTTTTTTTTTTGTTTTTTTAGTTTTCTTTTTCTTGTTTATTTTTTCCCTTTGTTTTTACAGAAGATAGTGTAACAGACGGAGAGATACTACATTTATATATATATATATATCTACTAGCTGTTGGGGTGGCGCTTCGCGCCACCCCAACACCTAGTTGGTGGGGGCGCTTCGCGCCCCCAAGCCCCCCCGCGCGCGTAAGTCGTTACGCGCCATATTAGTTACGCGCCATTGTAGTTGTGTCCCTGTGTCCCACCTGTGAATATATATATATATATATATATATATATATATATATATATATATATATATATATATATATATATATATATATATATATATATATATATATATATATATATATATATATATATATATATATATATATATATATATATATATATATATATATATATATATATATATATATATATATATATATATATATATATATATATATATATATATATATATATATGTTTTTAACTACGTAAAACTTGCGAATATACAACATTCTTTGCTGTCCCATTGTCTGTGCATATAAATAGATTTTCAGGTTTACCGACTCTTGAACATGCAACATATAATGGTCCATGGAAAACAATCCGTATTCAGATCTATACCTCATGATTCTAATGATTGCCCTTGAGCTTTGTTGATGGTGATTGCTAATCGACCATTCCCTGAGTCGCCATCGTCATTTATATATCCACCTTTGCACCCCGGCGTTCCCTTTGTAGTTATGTCCCTGTGTCCCGGTCGTCATTTATATTCCTGTGTCCCGGTCGTCATTTGTGTCCCGGTGTTCCAGTCTGTGATTTCTCTTTGAGTGTCCCGGGCGTCATTTATATTCCTTGTGTCCCGGTGTCCCGGTCGTCATTTACATCCCCTGTGCCCCCGGCGTCCCCATTGTAGTTGTGTCCCTGTGTCCCGGTCGTCATTTATATTCCTGTGTCCCGGTCGTCATTTGTATCCCGGTGTCCCGGTCTGTATATACATTCGTTTTTTAGTTTTGTTTTTCTCCTTTATTTTTTTCCTTTTTTCTTTTTTTTCTTTTTTAGTTATTTAGATTTTAGATTTTTTAGTTTTTTTATTAGTTTTTAGTTTTTTTGTAGTTTTTACCATTTTTTAGTTTTTTTAGTTTTTTTTTTACTTATGTCCTGGTCGTCATTTATACTCCCTGTGTCCCGGTCGTCATTTGTGTCTCGGTGCTTGATGATTGCTAATTTATATTATATTTATATTTATATTTTTTATATTTATTAATATTTTTTTAGTTTCTTTTTCTCTTATTTTTCAGTTTTTTCCTTTTTTTTAGTTTTTTTCTTTTTTAGTTTTTAGTTTTTTTTAGTTTTTTACCTTTTTTTAGTTTTTTTAGTTTTTTAGTTTTTTAGCTTTTTAGTTTTTTTATTAGTTTTTAGTTTTTTTTTAGTTTTTGCCTTTTTTTAGTTTTTTCAGTTTTTTTTAGTTTTAGTTTTTTTCCTTTTTTATTTTTTTTTAGTTTTTTAGCTTTTTAGTTTTTTTTCTTTTAGTTTTTTTTGTAGTTTTTACCTTTTTTAGTTTTTTTTCTTCTTTTGTATTAGTGTGAAATAATTCAGACGTCATATGCGGACAAACACGAGGGACATAACTACAAAGGGGACGCCGGGGTGCACAGGGGGATATATAAATGACGATGGCGACTCAGGGAATGGTCGATTAGCAATCACCATCAACAAAGCTCAAGGTTAATCATTAGAATCATGAGGTATAGATCTGAATACGGATTGTTTTCCCATGGACCATTATATGTTGCATGTTCAAGAGTCGGTAAACCTGAAAATCTATTTATATGCACAGACAATGGGACAGCAAAGAATGTTGTATATTCGCAAGTTTTACGTAGTTAAAAACATATATATATATATATATATACTAGCTGTTGGGGTGGCGCTTCGCGCCACCCCAACACCTAGTTGGTGGGGGCGCTTCGACCCCCCCCCCAAGCCCCCCCGCGCGCGTAAGTCGTTACGCGCCATATTAGTTACGCGCCATTGTAGTTGTGTCCCTATGTCCCACCTGTGAATATATATATATATATATATATATATATATATATATATATATATATATATATATATATATATATATATATATTTATATATATATATATATATATATATATATATATATATGTTTTTAACTACGTAAAACTTGCGAATATACAACATTCTTTGCTGTCCCATTGTCTGTGCATATAAATAGATTGTCAGGTTTACCGACTCTTGAACATGCAACATATAATGGTCCATGGGAAAACAATCCGTATTCAGATCTATACCTCATGTTTCTAATGATTGCCCTTGAGCTTTGTTGATGGTGATTGCTAATCGACCATTCCCTGAGGCGCCATCGTCATTTATATATCCCCCTGTGCACCCCGGCGTCCCCTTTGTAGTTATGTCCCTGTGTCCCGGTCGTCATTTATATTCCTGTGTCCCGGTCGTCATTTGTGTCCCGGTGTTCCAGTCTGTGATTTCTCTTTGAGTGTCCCGGGCGTCATTTATATTCCTTGTGTCCCGGTGTCCCGGTCGTCATTTATATCCCCCTGTGCCCCCCGGCGTCCCCATTGTAGTTGTGTCCCTGTGTCCGGTCGTCATTTATATTCCCTGTGTCCCGGTCGTCATTTGTATCCCGGTGTCCCGGTCTGTATATACATTCGTTTTTTAGTTTTGCTTTTCTCCTTTATTTTTTTCCTTTTTTCTTTTTTTTCTTTTTTTGTTTATTTAGATTTTTAGATTTTTTAGTTTTTTTATTAGTTTTAGTTTTTTTGTAGTTTTTACATTTTTTTAGTTTTGTTAGTTTTTTTTTTTACTTATGTCCTGGTCGTCATTTATACTCCCTGTGTCCCGGTCGTCATTTGTCTCTCGGTGCTTTGTTGATTGCTAATTTATATTATATTTATATTTATATTTTTTATATTTATTAATATTTTTTTTAGTTTTCTTTTTCTCTTATTTTCAGTTTTTTCCTTTTTTTAGTTTTTCTTTTTAGTTTTTAGTTTTTTTTTTTGGTTTTTACCTTTTTTTAGTTTTTTTAGTTTTTTAGTTTTTTAGCTTTTTTAGTTTTTTTATTAGTTTTTAGTTTTTTTTTAGTTTTTGCCTTTGTTTAGTTTGTTCAGTTTTTTTTAGTTTTTAGTTTTTTACCTTTTTTTAGTTTTTTTTAGTTTTTTAGCTTTTTTAGTTTTTTTTCTTTTTAGTTTTTTTTGTAGTTTTTACCTTTTTTAGTTTTTGTTCTTCTTTTGTATTAGTGTGAAATAATTCAGACGTCATATGCGGACAAACACGACGTCACTCGACAGACAGACAGACAGACATAACCCACAAACAACTTATTTTTATATATATTTATTCATATTTTTTTAGTTTTCTTTTTCTCTTTTATTTTTCAGTTTTTTCCTTTTTTTTAGTTTTTTCTTTTTAGTTTTTAGTTTTTTTTTAGTTTTTACCTTTTTTTAGTTTTTTTTTAGTTTTTTTAGTTTTTTAGCTTTTTTAGTTTTTTTATTAGTTTTTATTTTTTTTGTAGTTTTTGCCTTTTTTTTATTTTTTGCAGTTTTTTTTTAGTTATTAGATTTTTACCTTTTTTTAGTTTTTTTCAGTTTTTTAGCTTTTTTAGTTTTTTTTTTCTTGTTAGTTTTTTTGTAGTTTTACCTTTTTAGTTTTTTCTTCTTTTGTATTAGTGTGAAATAAGTCAGACGTCATATGCGGACAAACATGACGTCACCTGATCCACACACAGATCCACACACAGACAACTTATTTTTGTTGGCGGGGCGCTTCGCGCCCCCCCAGGCCCCCCCACGCGTGTAAGTCGTTACGCGCCATATTAGTTACGCGCCATTGTAGCTGTGTCCCACCTGTGAATAGAGATATATATAAATATATATTTTAACTACGTAAAACATGCGAATATACAACATTCTTCGCTGTCCCATTGTCTGTGCATATAAATAGCATTTATATTCCCTGTGTCCCGGTCGTCATTTGTGTCCTAGTCCCAGTTTGTATTTTCTCTTTGAGTGTCCCGGTCGTCATTTATATTCCCTGTGTCCCAGTGTCCCGGTTGTCATTTGTGTCCCGGTCTGTAATTTCTATTCAAACAATCCTGTGTCTCAGTCGTCAATTATATATCCCGCCTGTGCCCCTGGTGTCCCCGTTGTAGTTGTTTCCCTGCGTCCCGGTCGTAATTTATATTCCGGTCGTGATTTGTGTCCGGTGTCCAGTCTGTAATTTTTCTTTGAGGTTCCTAGTCGTCATTTATATTCCCTTTGTGTCGGTCGTCAATTGTGTCCCGGTCTGTAATTTATCTTTGAGTGTTTTTTCTTTTTAGTTTTTTTAGTTTTTTACATTTTTTCAGTTTTTTTTTCTTCTTTATTTTTCAGCGTCACTATGAAGTACATATCGCCGAACCTTTGTTTTTTAACTTAAATCTGGGAGGCATTGATGACCTTATCCAAGTCAAAATCCCAAACCCAATCATTATCGCTATCATTTTCAGTTTTGATATGTTTTGACTCTCGCTTTCCAGGTGGATTTTCATCTAACTGCGCGGTTTTGCGTTCTTTAGCCGCAAGCCTGTTTTCTTGCTGTTCTTGTGATTCCTCGGCACGCTTTCTTTTCTTACATTCTCTATCAGCTGCAAGCCTGTTTTCTTGCTGTTCTTGTGATTCCTCGGCGCGCCTTTCTTTTCTTACTTTCTCTATCAGCAGCAAGTTTTTTGGCATAGACTCTTTGAGCAGCTTCCTCGGCTGTTGCCATTGTAGGTTCTTCCGTCATTTACAATTAAACATTTTTCCGTGAACGCATGTCTTAAATACCATTAATGACGTCACCGTCATAGCAAAAATGACGACAACTAATTTCATGACGTCAGTCAACACAGAAACATGACGTCACCTGATCCACAGACAGACACACGGAGAGACAACTTATTTTTATATATATATATATATATATATATATATATATCTATATATATATATATATATATATATATATATATATATATATATATACATATATATATATATATATATATATATATATATGTATATATATATATATATATATATATATACTAGCTGTTGGGGTGGCGCTTCGCGCCACCCCAACACCTAGTTGGTGGGGCGCTTCGCGCCCCCCCCAAGCCCCCCCGCGCGCGTAAGTCGTTACGCGCCATATTAGTTACGCGCCATTGTAGCTGTGTCCCTTTGTCCCACCTGTGAATAGAGATATATAAATATATATTTTTAGCTACGTAAAACATGCGAATATACAACATTCTTCGCTGTCCCAATGTCTCTGCATATAAATAGCATTTATATTTATATGTCTGTGCATATACAAAGCCTTATGTAGTAATAATGACGTCATATGCAAACGCTCTTTTTACAAACAAACAAACATGCATACACACAACTCGCTTCGCGCCACCCAACACCTAGTTGGTGGGGCGCTTAGCGCCCCCCAAGCCCCCCCGCGCGCGTAAGTCGTTACGCGCCATATTAGTTACACGCCATTGTAGCTGTGTCCCACCTGTGAATAGAGATATATATAAATATATATTTTTAACTACGTAAAACATGCGAATATACAACATTCTTCGCTGTCCCATTGTCTGTGCATATAAATAGCATTTATTTCCCTGTGTCCCGGTCGTCATTTGTGTCTTAGTGTCCCAGTTTTTATTTTCTCTTTGAGTGTCCCGGTCGTCATTTATATTCCTGTGTCCCAGTGTCCCGGTTGTCATTTGTGTCCCGGTCTGTAATTTCTATTCAAACAATCCCTGTGTCTCAGTCGTCAATTATATATCCGCCTGTGCCCCGGCGTCCCCGTTGTAGTTGTTTCCCTGCGTCCCGGTCGTCATTTATATTCCCGGTCGTGATTTGTGTCCGGGTGTCCAGTCTGTAATTTTTCTTTGAGGTTCCTAGTCGTCATTTATATTCCCTCTGTGTCGGTCATCATTGTGTCCGGTCTGTAATTTATCTTTGATTGTTTTTCTTTTTAGTTTTTTTAGTTTTTTACATTTTTTCAGTTTTTTTTCTTCTTTATTTTTCAGCGTCACTATGAAGTACATATCGCCGAACCTTTGTTTTTTACTTAAATCTGGTAGGCATTGATGACCTTATCCAAGTCAAAATCCGAAACCCAATCATTATCGCTATCATTTTTAGTTTTGATATGTTTTGACTCTCGCTTTCCAGGTGGATTTTCATCTAACTGCGCGGTTTTGCGTTCTTTAGCCGCAAGCCTGTTTTCTTGCTGTTCTTGTGATTCCTCGGCACGCTTTCTTTTCTTACTTTCTCTGTCAGCAGCAAGTTTTTTGGCATAGACTCTTTGAGCAGCTTCCTCGGCTGTTGCCATTGTAGGTTCTTCAGTCATTTACAATTAAACATTTTTCCGTGAACGCATGTCTTAAATACCATTAATGACGTCACCGTCATAGCAAAAATGACGACAACTAACTTCATGACGTCAGTCGACACAGAAACATGACGCACCTGACACACAGACAGACACACAGACAGACAACTTATTTTTATATATATAGATAGATAGATATATATACTAGCTGTTGGGGTGGCGCTTCGCGCCACCCCAACACCTAGTTGGTGGGGCGCTTCGCGCCCCCCCAAGCCCCCCGCGCGCGTAAGTCGTTACGCGCCATATTAGTTACGCGCCATTGTAGTTGTGTCCCTGTGTCCCACCTGTGAATATAGATAGATTTATATATGTGTTTCAAACTACGTAAAATTGCGAATATACAACTCTTGGCTTTCCCATTGTCTGTCCATATACAAAGCCGTGTGTACTAATAATGACGTCTATGCAAACGCTCTTTTTACAAACAAACAAACATGCATACACACAACTCGTTTTTATATAGATAGATAGATAGATAGATACAATACAAATTAACTGCGTAAAACTTGCGAATATACAACATTCTTCGCTGTCCAATTGTCGCTGCATATAAATAAATTGTCAGGTTTACCGACCCTCGAACATGCAACGTACAATTGTCCATGGGAAAACAATCAGTATTGAGATCTATACCACATTTTTCTAATGATTGACCTTGTGCTTTGTTAATGGTGATTGCAAATGCTAATCGAATTGGGAATTGCAATCGAAATGCTAATTGCAATTGCAATCTTTTAAATTGAAAAGGCAGATCCGTTGGAATCATGGGAATGCGAGGAATAAGAACAGCCTCACCCTCAAAAGGCCCTGTCAAGATTGTGGCCTCTATTAGTTTTTCATTCTTTTTTTTTACGGCAAGTCGCGTGCCTTTGCAAAGCTTTGGTGGGTTGATATTTCTTAAAAGGATTATTGGTACGCCTATTTTTAATTGTAGCACGTGTAATGGAAACCTGAAAGATCTATGGAATTTAAAAATTCAGATGGATAATTAACCGCTTCATTTGGTTCCAAAACTGTGTCGACTGACTTGTAAAGGACTGCCTGGTCTCGAATCTTGGTCAAAACAATATGTTGATTTCGTGGACGTCTATATTTTTGGGTGCGAGAATCACTCTTTCACTTAGCCATTTATTATTTTTATAATTTTTTAGA